>NC_084617.1:76801948-76856948 GCF_033978795.1 Nerophis ophidion | reverse complement strand
CATGCACACCTTGGCTTTGGATGTGTTGCCACCTACTGGCGCTTAGAAGTAACTGCATTTCATTTTCATTCATTTTTTTTATTTATCTCCTTCATAGATATGCATTTTTGATCAACAGACAATTAAACTTTAGCAACTAAACACATATTTACTCACCTATTCTTGAGAAGGAACAGGATGAAGAGCAGGATGAAGAACATCTTATATTATCTGCCCCCTTCAACATAATAAGTAGTCACAAGCAAACAAACCAGACAAATACATCCAAACATAATGAAAAAAACAAAAAACAAGTGCAAAACTTCATCAAGTACAAACCGAACATAAACAAGTAATATACACCTCACGGCATGATACAACTAAATACAAAACCAGACAAAAAATAAGCAAATTAATAAATATAAAGCAAAATGTAGACACTTACTGCTGTCCATACAATCTTATAGTTCTGTCTTTAAATACTTTTTCAATTGGAATAAATTTCTACAATTTTTCATCTCATTGTAAAGAAAATGTCATAGTCAAGCCCCCACCAAGATATACACATTTGTTTTAAAGTTGTCCTTGAATACTGATGTTGGAAATGACATTTTCTTCTATGCTCTTCAATCTCAGAAAACATGACAAACAAGTTTTTATAAATTTGCTGGTAATGTTTTACCAGGAAACCTCACTTGATGTACAATAGAAAAACAAAAAACAAAGACTGAGACGTTTGATGCACTTAGAAAAAGAAAAAGAAAACACATTTTTGGGTGTAATAATAGATGATAGAAATTACTTGGAAATCTCTTGTAAAAAATAAACAACATAAAGTAGCGAGAAACACGTCAATAATGAATAAAGCAAAACATGTTCTGGACCAAAAATCACTTCATATTCTCTACTGCTCACTAGTGTTACATATCTGAGCTATTGTGTAAAAATATGGGAAATAACTACAAATGTGCACTTTATTCACTAACTGTGTTACAAAAAAGATCAATTAGGATAATACATAATGTTGGATAAAGAGAACATACCAAACACTTTGTTTATTAAATCACAATTATTAAAATTCAACAAGTTGGTGCATTTGCAAACATCTAAAATGATGTAAAAGCAAACTATAAGCCAAGAATATACAACAATTCTTCTCAGCAAAAGAGGAGGAATATAACCTTTTAGGGAAATATAATTTAAAACTTTTTTATGCTCGTACAACACTTAAGAACTTTAGAATATCAGTATGTGGAATAAATGATGGCATGGATTAAGCAAAGAAATCCAACAAAGTAGCAAAATGATTCACTTTAAGAGTCTGTTCAAACTACAAGTACACAGAACAAGAATTACTGTATGATCAACATCTTCAACCATCCAGTATAACTATATTTTAATACCAGGCACGTGCACAGACATTTTGAAGGCCAGGGGCTCAAACCAGGAAGAAAAGGGCACCCGTCACAAAAAAATTGTTGATACAGTTATCATTGTTATGATTATTATTACATTTCCAGCAGGATATTTTCAACATCTATACAGGTTATTTTTTGATTGATTGATTTTTTTATACGACCATTACAAACTCAAATTAACTTCCTGAATAAACTACAAAAGCACTCGGAAAGTATAGACCTCC
The DNA here is from genome assembly GCF_033978795.1 of Nerophis ophidion. Taxonomy (NCBI): domain Eukaryota; kingdom Metazoa; phylum Chordata; class Actinopteri; order Syngnathiformes; family Syngnathidae; genus Nerophis; species Nerophis ophidion. The sequence continues at coordinate 76,855,327 of NC_084617.1, read as the reverse complement.
ACCAAGCCCATATAATAAAAATGCCTGTAACTTTTTAATTTATGTGTAACTTTGGCCTCAAACTTACAGTGCATCCAGAGAGTATTCACAGCGCCTAACCTTTTCCAAATTGTGTTATGTTACAGCCTTATTCCAAAATGTATTAAATACATTTTTTCCTCAAAATTCTACAGACAATACCCCATCATGACTCTGTGAAAAGCTTTTTTTTTTTTTGAATGTACACATTTATTAAACACAAAAAAAAATCACATTTGGCGTGGCGCAGTGGGAGAGTGGCCGTGCGCAACCCGAGGGTCCCTGGTTCAAATCCCACCTAGTACCAACTTGGTCACGTCCGTTGTGTCCTGAGCAAGGGGTGCTGGTTGGCGCCTTGCATGGCAGCTCCCTCCGTCAGCGTGTGAATGTGTAAATGTGGAAGTAATGTCAAAGCGCTTTGAGTACCTTGAAGGTAGAAAAGCGCTATACAAGTACAACCCATTCATTTATTTATTTATTTATCCATCCATCCATCCATTTCCTACCGCTTATTCCCTTTCGGGGTCGCGGGGGCGCTGGCGCCTATCTCAGCTACAATCGGGCGGAAGGCACCCTCTTCAACCATTTTTTTTTTATTGAGACAAAGATTATTTATGTATTTAATATTTGTTTGCTTACTATTGTCAGGATTGTCACTGTTTAGTCATGTTTTGGTGTTTCCTTTGTGTTTGTTTTTATTTCCTGTCAGCGCTCTTATTTTGGTTCCTTTACCTGCACGTCTCCCTGAGTCTTGTTTCCCTCACCTGTCCCTGATTGGCAGTCTGGCACACCTGGTGGCCATTGCCAATCAGGCCACTATTTAAACCTGCCTCTCCCTCCGGTCAGCACTGGAGTATTGTAGCTGTAAGCTGTATGCTGTGTCCTGTTAGCTGTTTCCTGTTTCCAGTTTGTTTTTTTTCCTTAATTTTGAACATGAAATCATGTTTCCTTGCACCTGGTCTGCCGTCTCTGCATGTTGGGGTTCGTCACCACCTTTACGTGACAACTATGGTATATTATTTATTCATCATTTGTTCACTGTTCTGTTACAGAGAACAAGGAAATGTGATAAAATGGCTATGGTATGAAAAGGCGTAGGATTAGATCAACTCAGCTTCTTCCTACTCCTTTTCGGATGTGCTGTAATGAAACTACATCAACTGTGTGACACATTACATTGTATCATATGCATGTTCCACAAAATCAGAACTGAACTAAACTCACATTAACATTTACACTAGGGGTCGGCAACCCAAAACGCAGAAAGAGCCACTTGGGACCAAAAGTACAAAAAACAAATACGTTTGGGGCCACAGAAAATGAAAAGCCGTATATAATGAAGGCAACACATGACGAAAGTGTCTATGCTAGCTATAATAGCCTACTATCAAAATGACTGTGTCGCAGGCCGAAGCAAATCTTCATTGACAGAAATGTTGAATTTTTATATATTTATTCTACACATTTTTACAACATTGGAGACCATTAGTAAATCAGAGGCTACTCAGAAGGTGAGATAACTCCTGGAAATGACCAAAGGTATAGATGTTTGTGTCCAAGTTAAGGCTGTTTTCTTTTAATAGATTTATTACAATCTTTGGCAAGCTAGGTAATGTTTGCTGTGGTCTGGAACAACATGGCACACAAAGAACTATCTGAAATGCACCCAATATTACATACAGATAATGTGTCATGAGACATGCAAAACAAAATTATATACACAGAAGATAAAAGTAAAGGATATTAAATAATATTCAAATATAGCTACAAATGAGGCATACAGATGTAATATGTACATACAGCTAGCCTAAATAGCATGCTAGCATCATTTAACTTGCAGTCATACAATGACCAAATATGCTTTATAAGCACTCCACACAATTCAATAACACCAACAAAGCTCACTTTTGAGCATTCGCACACAGTATAAAAGGTTTGGTGGACAAAAAGAGACAGGGAATGAGTGGCATAAAATATGTCTTTCTCTGGCATCATTGAATAAAGTTAGACACGTTAACAAACTACGGTGAGTTCAAGTTCATTTAAGTCTCACCTTAAAACTCATCTGTATACTCTAGCCTTTAAATAGACCTCCTTTCTAGACCAGTTGATCTGCCGCTTCTTTTCTTTTTCTCCGATGTCCCCCCCTCCCTTGTGGAGGGGGTCCGGTCCGATGACCATGGATGAAGTACTGGCTGTCCAGAGTCGAGACCCAGGATGGACCGCTCGCCTGTGTATCGGTTGGGGACATCTCTACGCTGCTGATCCGCCTCCGCTTGAGATGGTTTACTGTGGACGGGACTCTCGCTGCTGTCTTGGATCCGCTTTGAACTGAACTCTCGCGGCTGTGTTGGAGCCACTATGGATTGAACTTTCACAGTATCATGTTAGACCTGCTCGACATCCATTGCTTTCGGTCCCCTAGAGGGGGCGGGGGGGTTGCCCACATCTGAGGTCCTCTCCAAGGTTTCTCATAGTCAGCATTGTCACTGGCGTCCCACTGGATGTGAATTCTCCCTGCCCACTGGGTGTGAGTTTTCCTTGCCCTTTTGTGGGTTCTTCCGAGGATGTTGTAGTCGTAATGATTTGTGCAGTCCTTTGAGACATTTGTGATTTAGGGCTATATAAATAAACATTGATTGATTGAAGGACAGCCAAAATTAGTTGGACAAAACGGTGCTTGCCAAATACTCTCATCAGAGAATCATGTTTGATACAAACACTGGGATTTCTAATAATTAGGGAGGTTTGTGTCATGTTGTCCTCCTACAGAAACCCTAATAAAACAAAAATATCCCCCCCGCGCATCTCTTTTCTATTTTTATACATTTTTGAAAACCCCCCAGGGAGCCACAAGGATGGTGCTAAAAGGCCACATGCGTCTCTGGACCCCTGATATACACGTTACAGACCACATAACACACAAACACACGCAAGAGAACACACTCACAGACATTATATTGGAAATAAAAACAAGTCATCATCAATAATTGAATAAAAAACGTTTTTTTTACTTACTGACACAAAAATACGATGCATTTTTTAGGGTGCAAAGCCCAACACGTTGACGATGTTCCTTTTTTCGTGTATCAACCAGTATTTTGGCACAGACTTGCAGCAATGACAGAATATCCACCGACTCCATCCTTTGGTCCGTGAAGGTAAAGTCCTGTCGTCTGAGTATTGTAATTATTCCAAGCCCTTTCATTGAGATCATCCAAAGCTCTGACATACTTAATGGTTGTCTGCTTGAACACTGGCAGTCTTTTTACTGTGGAAATCCAAGCCATCTTCCCTCATATACACATATTAGTAAGAGCTCTGGTGGAAATGGATCACATTTTCTTGACAGCAGGGAGAAGGTGGCATTCATTTGATGTGACACTCATTACAGATCTGCCCGTCAGACGGCACAGTGGATAATTAGGAGTCGGCAAGCCGATGATGTGGTGGCCTGCATTCTTAGGTGGAGGACAAGCAGTAGGGAATTGTGGGGAAAACTTTCCCCGGAGCTGAGAGGGCAGACGACTGTTTCTGCCTGGATAATAATGATGATGCAAGCAGTCAAATTCCTGACGAGCATTTCCATATGGCCTTCATGTCCCCTGGCTTTAGCATGTGTCATCAGTTGAGTGCTAATAATGTTTCCAACCGCAGGCATGTAGATACAGAAATACTTGGGCTATATGTCACGTTTGAGCCTTGCTGGCAGAGTGACCCCGATAATGCAGAGAACGGCAGGCTGTTAGAATAATTATGTATAAATTATCACACAACTCTCATGCTTAAAGGCCGTTGCTATGGTTATTATCAATTGTGCTGAAGTTGTACTTTTCTATCCGTGCAAAGGGACAACTTGCAATCTTGGATTGCGAGTTGTCTCGTATCAGTGTTTGTGTCCAGACCCGGCCTGCTGACTGCCAAGGTCGAACATCGAGTGCCGTGACGCAGACAAAGCAGAGACAAGGCGATATCTGATCGTTTATATATCAATGATGAAATCTTAACAGTGCAACACATGCCAATACAGCTGGTTTAGTTTACTAAATTGCAATTTTAATATCAAGCTAAAACCTCGCGGTATGATGACGCGTGCGTGTGACGTCACGCATTGTAGCGGACATTTTGTTCCAGCACAAGTCGTCTCTTTTCATCGCATAATTCCACTGTATTATGGACATCTGTGTTGCTGAATCTTTTGCAATTTATTCAATGAATAATGGAGACATCAAAGAAGAATGCTGTAGGTGGGAAGAGGCGTATTGCGCCCGCCTTTAGCAACACAAACAGCCGGTGTTTCCTTGTTTACATTCCCGAAAGATGACGGTGAAGCTTTACTATGGAACAGAGCGGTCAAGCAAACATGGTTCCCTACCACATGTCAACCGGCAGGTTTCGGTGAGAAAATGGTGGTAATAAATCGGCTCTTACCGTAAACATGAGCGGAGAGCTTGCGTCGTTCCTCCTGCACCTGTCACAGAGGCAGCTGCGGACTCTCTTGCCTCCTCCCACCGGCCGCCCGCGACCGTCGGATGCTTCCACCGTGTAGGAGGGAAAATACAAACAAATCTCAGCCCGGCCGAGACACGTGGCTTCTTTCGGAGACACTGGTGGTCACCACACCTGTGGCCACACCCCTCCGACTTTCAGGTTGTACAGGTACAACCATATAATCTCACTAAAACACTAGTAACACAATAAGCAGATAAGGGATTTTCCAGAATGATCCTAGTAAATGTGTCTAATAACATCTGAATCGCATTGCCGTTTGTTCTTTTTTGTTTTGTTTTTCCTAGTCCTTCACTCTCACTTTCCTCATCCACGAATCTTTCATCCTCGCTCAAATTAATGGGGGAAATCGTCGCTTTCTTGGTCCGAATCGGTCTCGCTGCCGGTGCCCATGATTGTAAACAATGTTCAGATGTGAGGAGCCCTACAACCCGTGACGTCACGCGCACATCGTCTGCTACTTCCGGTACAGGCAAGGCTTTTTTATTAGCGACCAAAAGTTGCAAACTTTATCGTGGATGTTCTTTCGGCAAAAATATGGAAATATCGCGAAATGATCAAGTATGACACATAGAATGGACCTGCTATCCCCGTTTGAATAAGAACATCTCATTTCAGTAGGCCTTTAAATATCCTTCTTGAAAATGGCCTTGCAAATATATATCTGCCACCTAGTCAACGTTTTGTTCTCCTTTGTGGGTTAAAAAAGTGACTGTTGGTGATTTCTCTTATATGGAGCAACACTTCCTGCTTCAGTAAATTGCAACTTGTAATTGGATACTCACTTTGGAGTGATAAGTGAGTATCTAATCACAGTCTTGTTAACATCAGGCTACCTATTTATGCTAGTGTCAACAACTTTTGATCTGATTGGGTAACGGTACCGGCTGGTGTGTGGCTCTGCTAATCTGCATAGCACCGCCCGCGGCTCAAACCAGTGAGTATCCAATCACAGGACGCGTAAATGTCACGTTCAACATGAGGCCTTACTGACAACAACTACTGATCTGATTGGCTATCACAACTGTCTATCAACTGTATGTGCCTGTTCACTTACAGTGCACAGACGCCCGCATTGTTGAGTCTGAAGGCCCGGGGCAGAAACATAAGCTAGCTGAATTCTGATTGGATACAAAGTAAAAGTAAAAAAAACATAATATGACATGAAGTGAATATGAATACTTTTAGATATTTAGGGAAATGAAATAAAAGAATAATTTGATCTTTAATTATGATGATTTCTGGTTATGTTAGGCCTGCAGAGAAGGCCTTGCTGGCCCTGACGCCACACCACTGATATGTAAATATTTATGCATATGTATACAGCTCGGCCCCCGAGTCAATAAATTTGTGGACCCCTGACCCAACCCCTCTCCAAATGTTTGTGCAAGTGTCTGGTAACAGTAAGACAACATACTTTTCAGTAATAAAGAATACATTCTTTCATCAATTCATAAGGGTAAAGTTAACTTAATATTGTCTTACTTTTCATCACTTGAATAAACTTATTTTTTGAAAGGTACGTGGCAATGAAGAGAGAGAGAGAGAGAGCAAGAGCGCAAGAGGAAGAGAGAGAAATAAAGAGAAGCATTCAATGTGCAAAAGGTGAGGTGGAAAGTGAGCTGGGGGAAGTCAAGCAATGTGCAAACACAGCAGCAACATTTGTCAGCTGTTGGGACAAGAAAAGGACATCCACCATAAAGACTATCAACCACGTGAGTAGTCCTGCACTATTTGTACTGTATGGACATCATTACTTTCATCATGTGTACATATGTTGGAAGGCATTGCACAATTCTCTAGTTTGTTAAGTTTTAATTAAGTTTGATACAGTTGAATTGTTTTGATTGTGTTTTAATCCTGGCTCTGGAAATGTAAACATATGTTTCCCACGTCTATAAAGCACCATTGAATTGAATGGACAGAAAGAGAGAGAGAGAGAGAGAGAGAGAGGGAAGACAGAGAGAGAGAGAGAGAGAGAGAGAGGGAGGGAGGAGAGAGAGGTGCATTTTTGGTTGTGTCATTGAGACAATCTAAGTGATGATTTCATTGCATTGCTTTGGACTTGAAGACATCTCACGGAAGAAGGACTCGTCCTCCCGCTTCATGGACCATCTTTAACACACATGGACCATCTTTAACACATGGACTATCTTTAACAGTTGGACTATCTTTAACACATGGACTATCTTTAACACATGGACCATCTTTAACACATGGACCATCTTTAACACATGGACCATCTTTAACACATGGACCATCTTTAACACATGGACTGTCTTTAATTAAACTACTTCCCGCCACATGGACCATCTTTAACACACATGGACTATCTTTAACACATGGACCATCTTTAATATATGAACCATCTTTAACACACATGAACCATCTTTAACACATGGACTGTCTTTAATTAAACCACTTCCCGCCACATGGACCATCTTTAACACACATGGACCATCTTTAAAGCACTTCCCGCCACACGGAGCATTTTTAAACCACTTCCCGCCACATGGACCATCTTTAACACATGGACTATCTTTAACACATGGACCATCTTTAATATATGGACCATCTTTAACACACATGGACTGTCTTTAATTAAACCACTTCCCGCCACATGGACCATCTTTAACACACATGGACTATCTTTAACACACATGGACTATCTTTAACACATGGACCATCTTTAATATATGGACCATCTTTAACACACATGGACCATCTTTAACACATGGACTGTCTTTAATTAAATCACTTCCCGCCACATGGACCATCTTTAACACATGGACCATCTTTAAAGCACTTCCCGCCACACGGAGCATCTTTAAAGCATGGACTGTCTTTAATTAAACCAGTTCCCGCCACATGGACCATCTTTAACACATGGACTGTCTTTAAACTACTTCCCGCCAAACGGAGCATCTTTAAACCACTTCCCGCCAAACGGAGCATCTTTAACACATGGACTGTCTTTAATTAAACCAGTTCCCGCCATATGGACCATCTTTAACACACATGGACCATCTTTTAAGCACTTCCCGCCACACGGAGCATCTTTGAAGCACTTCCCGCCACACGGAGCATCTTTGAAGCACTTCCCGCCACACGGAGCATCTTTGAAGCATTTCCCGCCACACGCAGCATCTTGAAAGCACCTCCCGCCCCATGGACCATGTTCCCGGCAGGAGGTGAAAGCGGCCATTAGCGCAGCGGAGAGCGGCCGTCACGCATCCAAATATGCGCCTTGGCGTGCGCCGGCGAGGCGTCCCCGCTCCTTCCTCCGGGTCGACGTCGTCGTGATGTTCAACACTTCCGCCATCGAGCTGAGGAAGGAGGACCTCCCCCAAGTTCTCAATGGCACTTTGCGGCTTCTTCACGACGTGCCGGCCACCGTCGCTCCCACCGCCATGTGGACCAACCAGACGTGCGCGGAGCAGCTGCAGGATTACGGCCGTCCGGAGAAGGTCATCATCGGGGTGATGCTGGCCATCATCACCGCGGTCACCGTGATGGGCAACACGCTGGTGGTGATCGCCGTGTGCGTGGTGAAGAAACTACGGCAGCCTTCCAACTACCTGCTGGTCTCCTTGGCCGTGGCAGACCTGTCCGTGGCCATCGTGGTCATGCCCTTTGTCATCGTCACCGACCTCACCGGCGGGAAGTGGCTTTTTGGGGAAGTCTTCTGCAACATCTTCATCGGCATGGATGTCATGTGCTGCACCGCCTCCATCATGACCCTGTGCGTCATCAGCGTGGACAGGTACGTCCTGGAAGCTCACCTGCATGCAGACCTGGGCGGCACAGACCTCACCTCACCTGAAATATTTTTCAACTTGGGAAAAAAGTAGTTTTAATTACCAGAATGGTGAAATTTGTTGAAGGTGGAATTTTTTGAATTGGTTGAAAAATGTGGAAATGGTGAAAGTTTGAAAAAAAGGTCAATTCATTTTGAATGGAAAAAATGTCCCGGAAAACCTGGAATTCTGGGAAATATGGAAATTTGGGGAATTTGTCAAGGGAAAGCCCGCAATTCCCGAAGAGGCTGAACAGTTTGAAGTTGGAATGGTTTGAATCGGATGAAAAATGTGAAAGGTAGAAGGCGGCAAAATCTGGAGAAGAAGAAGAAGAAGTTTAATACTAGAAGAGGCAATTACTGAAGGAATGTTCCAATGCTGAAGTTGAAATGAAATGTTGACAGAACATAGTTGGAATGTTGAAGAGTTTGAATTTCCAGGAAAGCCAAAAGTTGGTTTGGAACTTGGGTTAGTAGTTTGAATGTCCAGGATGAGCGGAATTTGTTGATGTTGGAATGGTTTGAATTGGTTGGAAAAATGTCCCATTCACTTCATTTGGAACTTCCAGGAAATTAGAGAATTTTGGGAAAAGCAAGATTTGGGAAAATGACTAGGAGCGTTATGTCCTGAATGAGCTGAATTGGTTGGTGTTGGAATGGTTTAAATCGGTAAAGAAATATTGAAGTAGTAAATGGTATTAAGGAATTTTGGGAAAATCTGGATTATTTTGAAAATGGTATAAAACTTTAATAGTCTGAATGAGTTGAAATGGTTTGTGTTGAAATTTTTCAAATCGGTCGAAAAATGTTGAAGTAGTAACATGTTGAATTAAGAAATGGTATTGTGGAATTCCTGGAATTTCGGGAAACAATTGCATTTTTCCAGTTAAAAAAACTGTGTTTTAACAGTGGAACGGTCGAAGTGGGTTGAAAAATGTGGGAGGAGTAGTCGCCAGAAAAGAAGGGTGGAAATAGGGTTTTGGATAACCAGGAATTCTGGAAAATCTTGGAATATTTTTAAACTTGGAAAAAAAAGTAGTTTTAATTACCAGAATGGTGAAATGTGTTGAAGGTGGAATTGTTTGAATCGGTTGAAAAATGTGGAAATGGTGAAAGTTTGAAAAAAGGTCAATTCATTTTGAATGGAAAAAATGTCCCGGAAAACCTGGATTCTGGGAAATATGGAAATTTGGGGAATTTGTCAAGGGAAAGCCCGCAATACCCAAAGAGGCTGAAGAGTTTGAAGTTGGAATGGTTTGAATCAGATGAAAAATGTGAAAGGTAGAAGGCGGCAAAATCTGGAGAAGAAGAAGAAGAAGAAGTTTAATACTAGAAGAGGCAATTACTGAAGGAATGTTCCAATGCTGAAGTTGAAATGAAATGTTGACAGAACATAGTTGGAATGTTGAAGAGTTGGAATTTCCAGGAAAACCAAAAGTTGGTTTGGAACTTGGTTTAGTAGTTTGAATGTCCAGGATGAGCGGAATTTGTTGATGTTGGAATGGTTTGAATTGGTTGGAAAAATGTCCCATTCATTTCATTTGGAACTTCCAGGAAATTTGAGAATTTTGGGGAAAAGCAGGATTTTTGGGAAAATGACTAGGAGCGTTATGTCCTGAATGAGCTGAATTGGTTGGTGTTGGAATTGTTTAAATCGGTAAAGAAATATTGAAGTAGTAAATGGTATTAGGGAATTTTGGGAAAATCTGGATTATTTTGAAAATGGTGTAAAACTTTAATAGTCTGAATGAGTTGAAATGGTTTCTGTTGGAATTTTTCAAATCGGTCGAAAAATGTTGAAGTACTAACATGTTGAATTAAGAAATGGTAGTGCGGAATTCCTGGAATTTTGGGAAACAATTGCATTTTTCCAGTTAAAAAAAACTGTGTTTTAACAGTGGAATGGTCGAAGTGGGTTGAAAAAATGTGGGAGGAGTAGTCGCCAGAAAAGAAGGGTGGAAATAGGGTTTTGGATAACCAGGAATTCTGGAAAATCCTGGAATATTTTTCAACTTGGAAAAAAAAGTAGTTTTAATTACCAGAATGGTGAAATGTGTTGAAGCTGGAATTGTTTGAATCGGTCGAAAAATGTGAAAATGGTGAAAGTTTGAAAAAAGGCCAATTCATTTTGAATGGAAAAACTGTCCCTGAAAACCTGGAATTCTGGGAAATATGGAAATTTTGGGAATTTGTCAAGGGAAAGCCCGCAATTCCCGAAGAGGCTGAACAGTTTGAAGTTGGAATGGTTTGAATCGGATGAAAAATGTGAAAGGTAGAACGCGTCAAAATCTGGAGAAGAAGAAGAAGAAGTTTAATACTAGAAGAGACAATTACTGAAGGAATGTTCCAATGCTGAAGTTGAAATGAAATGTTGACAGAACATAGTTGGAATGTTGAAGAGTTTGAACTTCCAGGAAAACCAGAATTTGGTTTGGAACTTGGGTTAGTAGTTTGAATGTCCAGGATGAGCGGAATGTGTTGATGTTGGAATGGTTTGAATTGGTTGGAAAAATGTCACATTCACTTCATTTGGAACTTCCAGGAAATTTGAGAATTTTGGGAAAAGCAGGATTTTTGGGAAAATGACTAGGAGCGTTATGTCCTGAATGAGCTGAATTGGTTGGTGTTGGAATGGTTTAAATGGGTAAAGAAATATTGAAGTAGTAAATGGTACTAGGGAATTTTGGGAAAATCTGGATTATTTTGAAAATGGTATAACACTTTAATAGTCTGAATAAGTTGAAATGGTTTGTGTTGAAATTTTTCAAATCGGTCGAAAAATGTTGAAGTAGTAACATGTTGAATTAAGAAATGGTATTGTGGAATTCCTGGAATTTCGGGAAACAATTGCATTTTTCCAGTTAAAAAAAAAACTGTGTTTTGACGTTGGAACGGTCGAAGTGGGTTGAAAAATGTGGGAGGAGTAGTCGCCAGAAAAGAAGGGTGGAAATAGGGTTTTGGATAACCAGGAATTCTGGAAAATCCTGGAATATTTTTAAACTTGGAAAAAAAAGTAGTTTTAATTACCAGAATGGTGAAATGTGTTGAAGGTGGAATTGTTTGAATCGGTCGAAAAATGTGAAAATGGTGAAAGTTTAAAAAAAGGCCAATTCATTTTGAATGGAAAAACTGTCCCTGAAAACCTGGAATTCTGGGAAATATGGAAATTTTGGGAATTTGTCAAGGGAAAGCCCGCAATTCCCGAAGAGGCTGAACAGTTTGAAGTTGGAATGGTTTGAATCGGATGAAAAATGTGAAAGGTAGAACGCGTCAAAATCTGGAGAAGAAGAAGAAGAAGTTTAATACTAGAAGAGGCAATTACTGAAGGAATGTTCCAATGCTGAAGTTGAAATGAAATGTTGACAGAACATAGTTGGAATGTTGAAGAGTTTGAACTTCCAGGAAAACCAGAATTTGGTTTGGAACTTGGGTTAGTAGTTTGAATGTCCAGGATGAGCGGAATGTGTTGATGTTGGAATGGTTTGAATTGGTTGGAAAAATGTCCCATTCACTTCATTTGGAACTTCCAGGAAATTAGAGAATTTTGGGAAAAGCAGGATTTTTGGGAAAATGACGAGGAGCCTTATGTCCTGAATGAGCTGAATTGGTTGGTGTTGGAATGGTTTAAATCGGTAAAGAAATATTGAAGTAGTAAATGGTATTAGGGAATTTTGGGAAAATCTGGATTATTTTGAAAATGTTATAAAACTTTAATAGTCTGAATGAGTTGAAATGGTTTGTGTTGAAATTTTTCAAATCGGTCGAAAAATGTTGAAGTAGTAACATGTTGAATTAAGAAATGGTATTGCGGAATTCCTGGAATTTCGGGAAACAATTGCATTTTTCCAATTAAAAAAACAACTGTGTTTTGAGGGTGGAACGGTCGAAGTGGGTTGAAAAATGTGGGAGGAGTAGTCGCCAGAAAAGAAGGGTGGAAATAGGGTTTTGGACAACCAGGAATTCTGGAAAATCCTGGAATATTTTTAAACTTGGGAAAAAATTTGTTTTAATTTCCAGAATGGTGAAATGTGTTGAAGGTGGAATTGTTTGAATCGGTTGAAAAATGTGGAAATGGTGAAAGTTTGAAAAAAGGTCAATTCATTTTGAATGGAAAAAATGTCCCGGAAAACCTGGAATTCTAGGAAATCTGGGAATTTTTGGAATTTGTCAAGGGAAAGCCCGCAATTCCCAAAGAGGCTGAAGAGTTTGAAGTTGGAATGGTTTGAATCGGATGAAAAATGTGAAAGGTAGAAGGCGGCAAAATCTGGAGAAGAAGAAGTTTAATACTAGAAGAGACAATTACTGAAGGAATGTTCCAATGCTGAAGTTGAAATGAAATGTTGACAGAACATATTTGGAATGTTGAAGAGTTTGAATTTCCAGGAAAACCAGAATTTGGTTTGGAACTTGGGTTAGTAGTTTGAATGTCCTGGATGAGCGGAATTTGTTGATGTTGGAATGGTTTGAATTGGTTGGAAAAATGTCCCATTCATTTCATTTGGAACTTCCAGGAAATTTGAGAATTTTGGGAAAAGCAGGATTTTTGGGAAAATGACTAGGAGCGTTATGTCCTGAATGAGCTGAATTGGTTGGTGTTGGAATGGTTTAAATGGGTAAAGAAATATTGAAGTTGTAAATGGTATTAGGGAATTTTGGGAAAATCTGGATTATTTTGAAAATAGTATAAAACTTTAATAGTCTGATTGAGTTTGAAATGGTTTGTGTTGACATTTTTCAAATCGGTCGAAAAATGTTGAAGTAGTAACATGTTGAATTAAGAAATGGTATTGTGGAATTCCTGGAATTTCGGGAAACAATTGCATTTTTCCAGTTAAAAAAAAACCTGTGTTTTGAGGGTGGAACGGTCGAAGTGGGTTGAAAAATGTGGGAGGAGTAGTCGCCAGAAAAGAAGGGTGGAAATAGGGTTTTGGATAACCAGGAATTCTGGAAAATCCTGGAATATTTTTGAACTTGGGAAAAAAGTAGTTTTAATTACCAGAATGGTGAAATGTGTTGAAGGTGGAATTGTTTGAATCGGTCGAAAAATGTGAAAATGGTGAAAGTTTGAAAAAAGGCCAATTCATTTTGAATGGAAAAACTGTCCCTGAAAACCTGGAATTCTGGGAAATATGGAAATTTGGGGAATTTGTCAAGGGAAAGCCCGCAATTCCCGAAGAGGCTGAACAGTTTGAAGTTGGAATGGTTTGAATCGGATGAAAAATGTGAAAGGTAGAAGGCGGCAAAATCTGGAGAAGAAGAAGAAGAAGTTTAATACTAGAAGAGGCAATTACTGAAGGAATGCTCCAATGCTGAAGTTGAAATGAAATGTTGACAGAACATATTTGGAATGTTTAAGAGTTTGAATTTCCAGGAAAACCAGAATTTGGTTTGGAACTTGGGTTGGTAGTTTGAATGTCCAGGATGAGCGGAATTTGTTGATGTTGGAATGGTTTGAATTGGTTGGAAAAAGGTCCCATTCACTTCATTTGGAACTTCCAGGAAATTTGAGAATTTTGGGAAAAGCAGGATTTTTGGGAAAATGACTAGGAGCGTTATGTCCTGAATGAGCTGAATTGGTTGGTGTTGGAATGGTTTAAATCGGTAAAGAAATATTGAAGTAGTAAATGGTATTAGGGAATTTTGGGAAAATCTGGATTATTTTGAAAATGGTATAAAACTTTAATAGTCTGAATGAGTTGAAATGGTTTGTGTTGAAATTTTTCAAATCGGTCGAAAAATGTTGAAGTAGTAACATGTTGAATTAAGAAATGGTATTGCGGAATTCCTGGAATTTCGGGAAACAATTGCATTTTTCCAGTTAAAAAAAAAACTGTGTTTTGACGGTGGAACGGTCGAAGTGGGTTGAAAAATGTGGGAGGAGTAGTCGCCAGAAAAGAAGGGTGGAAATAGGGTTTTGGATAACCAGGAATTCTGGAAAATCCTGGAATATTTTTGAACTTGGGAAAAAAGTAGTTTTAATTACCAGAATGGTGAAATGTGTTGAAGGTGGAATTGTTTGAATCGGTCGAAAAATGTGGAAATGGTGAAAGTTTGAAAAAAGGCCAATTCATTTTGAATGGAAAAACTGTCCCTGAAAACCTGGAATTCTGGGAAATATGGAAATTTGGGGAATTTGTCAAGGGAAAGCCCGCAATTCCCGAAGAGGCTGAACAGTTTGAAGTTGGAATGGTTTGAATCGGATGAAAAATGTGAAAGGTAGAAGGCGGCAAAATCTGGAGAAGAAGAAGAAGAAGTTTAATACTAGAAGAGACAATTACTGAAGGAATGTTCCAATGCTGAAGTTGAAATGAAATGTTGACAGAACATAGTTGGAATGTTGAAGAGTTTGAATTTCCAGGAAAACCAAAAGTTGGTTTGGAACTTGGGTTAGTAGTTTGAATGTCCAGGATGAGCGGAATGTGTTGATGTTGGAATGGTTTGAATTGGTTGGAAAAATGTCCCATTCACTTCATTTGGAACTTCCAGGAAATTAGAGAATTTTGGGAAAAGCAGGAGTTTTGGGAAAATGACTAGGAGCCTTATGTCCTGAATGAGCTGAATTGGTTGGTGTTGGAATGGTTTAAATCGGTAAAGAAATATTGAAGTAGTAAATGGTATTAGGGAATTTTGGGAAAATCTGGATTATTTTGAAAATGGTATAAAACTTTAATAGTCTGAATGAGTTGAAATGGTTTCTGTTGAAATTTTTCAAATCGGTCGAAAAATGTTGAAGTAGTAACATGTTGAATTAAGAAATGGTATTGCGGAATTCCTGGAATTTCGGGAAACAATTGCATTTTTCCAGTTCAAAAAACAACTGTGTTTTGAGGGTGGAACGGTCGAAGTGGGTTGAAAAATGTGGGAGGAGTAGTCGCCAGAAAAGAAGGGTGGAAATAGGGCTTTGGATAACCAGGAATTCTGGGAAATCCTGGAATATTTTTCAACTTGGAAAAAAAAGTAGTTTTAATTACCAGAATGGTGAAATGTGTTGAAGGTGGAATTGTTTGAATCGGTCGAAAAATGTGAAAATGGTGAAAGTTTGAAAAAAGGCCAATTCATTTTGAATGGAAAAACTGTCCCTGAAAACCTGGAATTCTGGGAAATATGGAAATTTTGGGAATTTGTCAAGGGAAAGCCCGCAATTCCCGAAGAGGCTGAACAGTTTGAAGTTGGAATGGTTTGAATCGGATGAAAAATGTGAAAGGTAGAAGGCGGCAAAATCTGGAGAAGAAGAAGAAGAAGTTTAATACTAGAAGAGGCAATTACTGAAGGAATGTTCCAATGCTGAAGTTGAAATGAAATGTTGACAGAACATAGTTGGAATGTTGAAGAATTGGAATTTCCAGGAAAACCAGAATTTGGTTTGGAACTTGGGTTAGTAGTTTGAATGTCCAGGATGAGCGGAATTTGTTGATGTTGGAATGGTTTGAATTGGTTGGAAAAATGTCCCATTCACTTCATTTGGAACTTCCAGGAAATTTGAGAATTTTGGGAAAAGCAGGATTTTTGGGAAAATGACTAGGAGCCTTATGTCCTGAATGAGCTGAATTGGTTGGTGTTGGAATGGTTTAAATCGGTAAAGAAATATTGAAGTAGTAAATGGTATTAGGGAATTTTGGGAAAATCTGGATTATTTTGAAAATGGTATAAAACTTTAATAGTCTGAATGAGTTGAAATGGTTTGTGTTGACATTTTTCAAATCGGTCGAAAAATGTTGAAGTAGTAACATGTTGAATTAAGAAATGGTATTGTGGAATTCCTGGAATTTCAGGAAACAATTGCATTTTTCCAGTTAAAAAAAAACTGTTTTGAGGGTGGAACGGTCGAAGTGGGTTGAAAAATGTGGGAGGAGTAGTCGCCAGAAAAGAAGGGTGGAAATAGGGCTTTGGATAACCAGGAATTCTGGAAAATCCTGGAATATTTTTAAACTTGGAAAAAAAGTAGTTTTAATTTCCAGAATGGTGAAATGTGTTGAAGGTGGAATTGTTTGAATCGGTTGAAAAATGTGGAAATGGTGAAAGTTTGAAAAAAGGCCAAATCATTTTGAATGGGAAAAATGTCCCGAAAAACCTTGAATTCTAGGAAATCTGGGAATTTTTGGAATTTGTCAAGGGAAAACCCGCAATTCCTGAATAGGCTGAAGATGTTGAAGTCAGAATGGTTTGAGTTGGATAAAAAATGTGGAATGTAGAACGCGTCAAAATCTGGAGAAGAAGAATACGTTTAACTAGAAGAGGCAATTACTGAAGGAATGTTCCAAAGCTGAAGTTGAAGTGAAATGCTGACAGAATGTAGTATGAATAAAAGAATAGTTGAACGTTGAAGAGTTTGAATTTCCAGGAAAACCGGAATTTTCTTTGGAACTTGGGAAAGTGTTAGTTGAAAGTTCAGGATGAGTGGAATGTGTTGGAATGGTTTGAATTGGTTGGAAAAATTGTGCAACTTGGAAAAATGTCCCATTCATTTCATTGGGAACTTCCTGGAAATTTGTGTGAATTTTGTGAAAAGCGGGATTTTCTGAAAAGGATTAGGACCAATAATGTCCTAAATGAGCTGAATTGATTGGTGTAAGAATTGTTTAAATCAGGCAAGAAATGTTGAAGTAGTAAATGGTATAAGGGAATTTCGGGAAAATTAGGTATTTTTGGGGACTTGGAAAAATGGTAGTTTGAATTTCCAAAATGGTGGAATGTGTTAAAGGTGGAATGGTTTGAATGGGTTGAAGAATGTGGAAGTTTGAAAAAGGAGCAATTCATTTACAATGGGGAAAGTGTACCAAAAAAATTGAATGATGGGAAATCCAGGTATTTTTTTAGAATTGTTGAAGTAGAGCACAGAATTCTGGAACAGGCTGAACATTTTAAAGTTGGAATGGTTTGAATCAGATTAAAAATGTGGAAATTGTGGAACTTTGAAGAATGTCCCAAAAAATTCAGAATTTTGGGAAAAGCGGGAATTTTTTAGAAAATGGTCAAAACACTTGAATGGTGTAAATGAGTTGAAATGGTTGGTGTTGAACATTTTCAAATCGGTCGAGAAATGTTGAAGTAGTAACATGTTGAATTGAGAAATGGCATTACGGAATTCTCGGAATTTTGGGAAAACCGGGAATTTTTCCAGTTCAAAAAACAACTTAGTTTTTTGTCCCAATTAAAAGGAATGTTTTGACGGTGGAATGGTTGAAATGTGTTAAAAATGTGGAAGTAGTAGTTGCCAGACAAAAGGGTGGAAATAGGGTTTTGGAAAACCAGGAATTATGGAAAATCCTGGAACTTTTTTGAACTTGGCCATGTACTGCTTGCCTGTGTATCGGCTGGGGACATCTCTGCGCTGCTGATCCGCCTCCGCTTGGGATGGTTTCCTGCTGGCTCCGCTGTGAACGGGACTCTCGCTGCTGTGTTGGATCCGCTTTGGACTGGACTCTCGCGACTGTGTTGGATCCATTGTGGATTGAACTTTCACAGTATCATGTTAGACATCCATTGCTTTCCTCCTCTCCAAGGTTCTCATAGTCATCATTGTCACCGACGTCCCACTGGGTGTGAGTTTTCCTTGCCCTTATGTGGGTCTACCGAGGATGTCGTGGTGGTTTGTGCAGCCCTTTGAGACACTAGTGATTTAGGGCTATATAAGTAAACATTGATTGATTGATTGATTGAACTTGGAAAAGGGAAAGTTTAAATTCCCACAATGGAGGAATATGTTGAAGGTGGAATAGCTTGAATAGGGAGTTTGAAAAATGGCCAATTCATATTGGAATGGCAAAAATGTCCCGGCAACCGGGAATTCTGGGAATTCTGGGAAATTGTCAAGAGAAAGCCTGCCATTCCTGAATAGGCTGAATAGTTTGAAATTGGAAACTTTGAATCGGGTGAAAAATGTGGAGGAATAATAGAGAATAATAATAATAACAATGATAATAATAATAATAATAAATAGATGAATTTTGGTGTAGAAAAGCATGTGTGAATGCTTTGGAGCATCCATCCATCCATCCATTTACTACCGCTTATTCCCTTTTGGGGTGGCGGGGGGCGCTGGCGCCTATCTAAGCTACAATTGGAGCATTCACACATTAATGATCTGTGGGTCAAAAGCAGCCAGTCGTCCATCAGATTGTACTGATGAGGTTCCAGTCACCACAGCAGTAAACGTGCATGCAGAATGTGAATAATTCACAGCTGCAATGTTCAACTCATTTATTTTGGGGGCATTTGCAGAAAGTTAAGGACCGGTGAGCGTATGATTTTGATTTTGCATTTCAAAAAAACAGCTTTGACTACAGTGGACTTTGTATTTTGCTCTATTTATTGTGTCGGAGTTACAGGAGAGCTCGACTATTTTAAGGACATTCTGCAAAAAAAAAAGCTAGTCAAAGATCATCACTCTAGTGAGTTTAAGACTCTGCTGCAAAACTGTGAGTCCCTCGCAAGTTGTTTGATGAAAAAAGACAGGTCATTAAATGGAAGCTTGAGGAACACACTAAACTCTACACACTACACACTACACACTAAACACTACACACTAAACTCTACACACTACACACTACACACTACACACTACACACTAAACTCTACACACTACACACTAAACTCTACACACTACACACTAAACACTACACACTAAACTCTACACACTAAACACTACACACTACACACTACACACTAAACACTACACACTAAACACTACACACTACACACTACACACTACACACTACACACTAAACACTACACACTAAACTCTACACACTAAACACTACACACTACACACTACACACTACACACTAAACACTACACACTAAACACTACACACTACACACTACACACTAAACACTACACACTACACACTACACACTAAACACTACACACTACACACTACACACTAAACACTACACACTAAACACTACACACTACACACTAAACTCTACACACTACAGACTAAACACTACACACTAAACACTACACACTAAACACTACACATTACACACTACACACTACACACTAAACACTACACACTAAACTCTACACACTACACACTACACACTACACACTAAACACTACACACTAAACACTACACACTACACACTACACACTAAACACTACACACTAAACACTACACACTAAACACTACACGCTACACACTAAACACTACACACTACACACTACACACTAAACACTACACACTAAACACTACACACTAAACACTACACGCTACACACTACACACTAAACTCTACACACTACAGACTAAACACTACACACTAAACACTACACACTACACACTACACACTACACACTAAACACTACACACTACACACTAAACACTACACGCTACACACTACACACTAAACTCTACACACTACAGACTAAACACTACACACTAAACACTACACACTAAACACTACACATTACACACTACACACTACACACTAAACACTACACACTAAACTCTACACACTACACACTACACACTACACACTAAACACTACACACTAAACACTACACGCTACACACTACACACTACACACTACACACTAAACACTACACACTAAACACTACACACTAAACACTACACACTACACACTACACACTAAACACTACACACTAAACACTACACACTACACACTACACACTACACACTAAACACTACACACTACACACTACACACTACACACTACACACTAAACACTACACACTAAACACTACACACTACACACTAAACACTACACACTACACACTACACACTAAACTCTACACACTACAGACTAAACACTACACACTAAACACTAAACACTACACACTAAACACTAAACACTACACACTACACACTAAACACTACACACTACACACTAAACACTACACACTAAACGCTACACACTAAACACTAAACACTACACACTAAACACTAAACACTACACACTAAACACTACACACTAAACACTAAACACTACACACTAAACACTAAACACTACAGACTAAACACTACACACTAAACACTAAACACTACAGACTAAACACTACACACTAAACACTAAACACTACAGACTAAACACTACACACTAAACACTAAACACTACACACTAAACACTAAACACTACACACTACACACTAAACACTACACACTACACACTAAACACTACACACTAAACACTACACACTAAACACTAAACACTACACACTACACACTAAACACTACACACTACACACTACACACTAAACACTAAACACTACACACTACACACTAAACACTACACACTACACACTACACACTAAACACTACACACTACACACTAAACACTACACACTACACACTACACACTAAACACTACACACTACACACTACACACTAAACACTACACACTAAACACTACACACTACACACTAAACACTACACACTACACACTACACACTAAACTCTACACACTACAGACTAAACACTACACACTAAACACTAAACACTACACACTAAACACTAAACACTACACACTACACACTAAACACTACACACTACACACTAAACACTACACACTAAACACTACACACTAAACACTAAACACTACACACTAAACACTAAACACTACACACTAAACACTACACACTAAACACTAAACACTACAGACTAAACACTACACACTAAACACTAAACACTACAGACTAAACACTACACACTAAACACTAAACACTACAGACTAAACACTACACACTAAACACTAAACACTACACACTAAACACTAAACACTACACACTACACACTAAACACTACACACTAAACACTACACACTACACACTAAACACTACACACTACACACTACACACTAAACACTACACACTAAACACTACACACTACACACTACACACTACACACTAAACACTACACACTAAACACTACACACTACACACTACACACTAAACACTACACACTACACACTAAACACTACACACTACACACTACACACTAAACACTAAACACTACACACTACACACTAAACACTACACACTACACACTACACACTACACACTAAACACTAAACACTACACACTACACACTACACACTACACACTAAACACTAAACACTACACACTACACACTAAACACTACACACTACACACTACACACTAAACACTACACACTACACACTACACACTACACACTAAACTCTACACACTAAACTCTACACACTACACACTACACACTACACACTACACACTAAACACTACACACTACACACTAAACTCTACACACTACAGACTAAACACTACACACTAAACACTAAACACTACACACTACACACTACACACTACACACTACACACTAAACACTACACACTACACACTAAAACATGCTGGCTTATGTTGATAACCCAATTTATGAGTTGCGAGTGTTGGGTTACATTTTGGAGTGTTTTACTTCTTGTCTTGTTGTTGATTGTCATGTCATGTACGGATGTACTTTGTGGACGCCGTCTGCTGCTCCACACGCTGTAAGTCTTTGCTGTCGTCCAGCATTCTGATTTTGTTTACTTTGTAGCCAGTTCAGTATTAGGTTTGTTTTGCATAGCCTGCCCTAAGCTTCAATGCCTTTTCTTTGGGGGCGGCATGGCATAGTGGGTAGAGCGGCTGTGCCAGAAACCTGAAGGTTGCAGGTTCGCTTCCCGCCTATTGACATACAAATAATCGCTGCCGTTGTGTCCTTGGGCAGGACACTTCACCCTTTGCCCCCGGTGCCGCTCACACTGGTGAATGAATGATGAATGAATGATTGGTGGTGGTCGGAGGGGCCGTAGGTGCAAACTGGCAGCCACGCTTCCGTCAGTCTACCCCAGGGCAGCTGTGGCTACTGATGTAGCTTACCACCACAGGGTGTGAATGAATGATGGGTTCCATCTTCTCTGTGAGCGCTTTGAGTATCTAACAATAGAAAAGCGCGATATAAATATAATCCATTATTATTATTATTATTATTATTATTCTTAAAGGCACTCCCCCTTTGTCTATTTTTGGTACAAGCATTAGACACTTTTTTACCTGCACGTTGCCTCTCGCTGTCGTCTGCATATTGTGATCATGACAAACCACGTTCCCGACGTCCACAAAGCAATTAACTACCGGCTGCCACCTACTGATATGCAAGAATATTAAACGGTTACTCTGCCGCGTTCTAGACAGCACCGACACTCAACAACAGCACATCATTTGCGGATTAGAATTACTGGTTTGCAAAAAATATTTTTAACCCAAATAGGTTAAACTACTAAATTGGCCGTAGTGTGTGAATGTGAGTGTGAATGTTGTCTGTCTATCTGTGTTGGCCCTGCGATGAGGTGGCGACTTGTCCAGGGTGTACCCTGCCTTCCGCCCGATTGTAGCTGAGATAGGCGCCAGCGTCTCCCGCAACCCCGAAAGGGAATAAGCGGTAGAAAATGGATGGATGGATGGATACATAATGTCCCACCGCACACCAGACGGTATCTCAGGACACACTAATTTGCCACGGCGCAGTGGTTGGAAAACACTGCCCTGGGCAGCCACCTACATACAGCATGCTCTTAAGTCCAGCAAGTTTTTAATGGTGTGAGTGAAGATGTTGTGAATGAGGAGATCACGGAGATCATAGTAAAACATTTGTTGTGTTGGATCTGTTCATCCTCTCTTCACACCCAGCCTGATCATGAGCTCCACATTTAATATAACAACCTAAGAAATTACTCCAAAGCATCGATTTTTGCGTGATCAGCACTCCAAACATCCTCAAAGCTGTGCATGATTAGATAAGCATCAGCGTGAACGGAATGATTACATTTCACTTCTCATTAGGCTGAGATGACATCCGATGGCATTTCTTCTCATTCTTTTAAAAACTAGTGAAAGCGTCACGAAGCAGACATGCAAGGTAACGTGAAGCAGGTAAAGAATCTGTCACGACATTTTTTTACAATATTTTATTAAGAGTGTAAATGTGTCACGGTACAACATAATCATGGTTCGGTATACATACCTGGGTTTTAAGGTCAATGTTCGCTTATTCAGTTGAATATGCTACAAAGACAACATATTTGATGTTCAAACTGATAAACATTTTTTTGTGTGTGCAAATAATCATTAACTTTAGAGTTTGATGCCAGCAGCACGTGACAAAGAAGTTGGGAAAGGTGTCAATTAATACTGATAAAGTTGAGGAATGCTCATCAAACACTTATTTGGAACATCCCACAGGTGTGCAAGCTAATTGGGAACAGGTGGGTGCCATGATTGGGTATAAAAACAGCTTCCCAAAAAATGCTCAGTCTTTCACAAGAAAGGATGGGGCGAGGTACACCCCTTTGTCCACAACTGCGTGAGCAAATAGTCAAACAGTTTAAGAACAACCTTTCTCAAAGTGCAATTGTAAGAAATTTAGGGATTTCAACATCTACGCTCCATAATATCATCAAAAGGTTCAGAGAATCTAGAGAAATCACTCCACGAAACCAACATTGAATGACCGTGACCTTCGATACCTCAGACGGCACTGTATCCAAAACCGACATCAATCTCTAAAGGATATCACCACATGGGCTCAGGAACACTTCAGAAAACCACTGTCACTAAATACAGTTGGTTGCTACATCTGTAAGTGCAAGTTAAAGCTCTACTATGCAAAGCGAAAGCCATTAATCAACAACATCCAGAAACACCGCCGGCTTCTCTGTGCCCGAGATCATCTAAGATGGACTGATGCAAAGTGGAAAAGTGTTCTGTTGTCGAGTCCACATTTCAAATTGTTTTGGGAAATATTCGACATGGTGTCATCCGGACCATAGAGGTAGCAAACCATCCAGACTGTTATCGACGCAAAGTTCAAAAGCCAGCATCTGTGATGATATGGGGGTGCATTAGGGACGGCGTGGCGCAGTGGCGAGAGTGGCCGTGCGCAACTCGAGGGTCCCCGGTTCAATCCCCACCTAGTACCAACCTCGTCAAGTCCGTTGTGTCCTGAGCAAGACACTTCACCCTTGCTCCTGATGGGTGCTGGTTGGCGCCTTGCATGGCAGCTCCCTCCATCAGTGTGTGAATGTGTGTGTGAATGTGGAAGTAGTGTCAAAGCGCTTTGAGTACCTTGAAGGTAGAAAAGCGCTATACAAGTACAACCCATATTATAAAAAAACAAAACTGCAGTCTATTGTCAGGTAATTCTCTAAATCTGAAATAAAATATAGAAAACAGAATAATTGAAGGATCATTTTATTTTTTAGTAACCCAAGTAACTAATTGAAGTGCAGCCGCAAGCCCTGGTCTCAATCTCCACTAAACAATGGCGGCACACTGCTTATCTTATCCACTTGTATTCGTTCTTTAATGTATTTATGTATTTCACCTAAGGATGTCCCGATCCAGGTTTTTGCACTTACGATCCGATACCGATACTGGCCTATCTGAGCATGTATTAAAGCTTTAAGTTATTCAGCCTACTTAGTTGTCAGATTCATGTTAAAAAGGGATTTTAGTAGTCTTGATAACAACTAGCCAGCTGAATTAGGTGAGTTTGAAAAATACACAATGGTTGGTAACAAGAAACTGACCTGTTTATTCAAGGATAAACACAAAATAGACAAAATTATACATGACAAACAGAAATGGCATCATTAAACAGTAAAAAAGTGAACAGTATAAAGTGCAATTAAGGCTGTAAACATTATTACAAAAAGCAAAACACAGACAACCTGAGTGGGATAAAATATCTATAACTCAACATCAATACTTGCTCTTGAGTGTAAACTTAAAAAAAACCCAACAACTATCTACACACTCTCTTCAATTGTTTGCCCCAGTCAGGGGGGGCCAACAATTGAAGTCCTAGCATAATGGGGAGATTCTTTCTAACAAAGACGAGCACTTCAAGATGCTCAGGTGTTCATCAATGATGACTGAGGCTGTGCTAAAAAACCTCTCACTCTCAAGAGTCATTAAAAAGTCTTACCACTTTACCACCACGCTTGACTTTATTGTGGCATGTTTTGCACTCCACCTCTTCATCTTTTACGTTGAGTAGGGTTAAATAATCCCACACAGCTGACATTTTTACCGTAACTTTTAATTCGCATGACCGGTTTAACGGTTGGGACACAGACCTGTGAATGTGTTAAGGTGTGCTGGAAAATGCGGAACGGAAGTTAGGGAGCAGCAGAAAAGTGGAATGTATTATTTAAATCGGTGCGTTGGAAAACACAGACGGGAGTTTTTTTTAAAACTGGATATGGATCGACATTTTCCCATGCCATGCATTTTTTGGCAAATATCGGCGGCCGATCTGATCCAAATATCGGATCGGGACAACCCTAATTTCACCTGAAGGCAAAGTGTTCACAAACAGGAGACTTTAATAATGGTTGGATCTACACCTGACATCCACTGTAATGATATCAAGTACAGGAACGTATAGTCGATACTACTATAATTACGTCAATATTTTTTGGCATCACAACATCTTCTTTCATTTTTAAAAATGTATATTATGTTTATAAAATCAGTAAATACGTCCCTGGACACATGAGGACTTTGAACATGACTAATGTATGATCCAGTAACGACTTGGTATCAGATTGATACCCAAATGTGTGGTATCATCCAAAACCAATGTAAAGTATCAATGAAGAGAAGAATAAGTGATTATTACATTTTAACAGAAGTGTAGATAGAACATGTTAAAAGAGAAAATAAGCAGATATTAACAGTAAAAGAAGTAATTAATAATTCATTTTCTACCACTTGTCCTCAATAATGTGTATAAAATAATAGGTGTATAGATGACACAATATGTTACTGCATATGTCAGCTTACTAATTAGGAGTTTTTGTTTGTTTAATTACTACTAAAAGACAAGTTGTCTTGTATGTTCGCTATTTAATTTAAGAAATAACTTACAATATTACAACTTGTGTTTAATGTCCCCTAAGATTTTTTGTTAAAATAAAGCCAATAATGCAATTTTGTGTGGTGCCCTTTATTTAGAAAAGTATCAAAGATTACCGAAATGTATCAAAATAATTTTGGTACTGGTACCAAAATATTGGTATCGGGACAACACTACTATGGAGCATAAAAAAACATTCTAGCAGTATTTTACATACGACTTTTGTTTTGCATCATCCTAGCAACGTCTAAACAATAATAGTCTGATAACACAGCAGGCATAGAGAAACAGCTGATAATTAACAAAGTAGGAATTCAGACTGTAGCAAATATTTCAACCTGGATTTTTCACCCTGTTTCCAACTGACTGTCATGTCCGTGTGATCATGTTTTGTTTTAGTCATGTTCGGTTTTATTTTTGGAATCTTTGTGCACTTTTGTTTGTTCTGTCACCATAGCAACCCATTTGTTTTCACCTGTCGAGTCACGCACCTGTTTTCACTGATCATGTCACTCCTATTTAAGCCGGTCTGTTTCTGTTGTCCGTTCTGGTGACATTATCCTATTTATCTATCCATCCATACTACCTCTGCTACCCATGAGATTGCTGTTTATTATAATTCATGCTTCATGCCATGCCACAGTAAGTGTTTTTGTTTTCCTGTTCATAGTTAATTGCCTTTGTGCTAGTCTTTTGTGTTCATTAGTCAAGTTTGTTCTCCGCCATTGTGCGCGCCTTTTGTTTGCTTCCTTTTTTGTAGTTTGTCAGTGTTAAAATAAATACCTTCAGGCCTTGCCCGCGCCAACTTTCCTTTGCCTTCGGGAAAACAAACCTCACAGTCCACGCATTGACACTGACATTAACAAGAGGCGAGAAGTGCAATCTGAAACTTGACTTTTCTAGCTTTCTTTGATGCTAAATCCATACTACCTCTGCTACCCATGAGATTGCTTTTTATTATAGTTCATGCTTCATGCCGTGCCACAGTAAGTGTTTTTGTTTTCCTGTTCATAGTTAATTGCCTTTGTGCTAGTCTTTTGTGTTCATTAGTCAAGTTTGTTCTCCGCCATTGTGCGCGCCTTTTGTTTGCTTCCTTTTTTGTAGTTTGTTAGTGTTAAAATAAATACCTTCAGGCCTTGCCCGCGCCAACTTTCCTTTGCCTTACGGGAAAACAAACCTCACAGTCCACGCATTGACACTGACATTAACAAGAGGCGAGAAGTGCAATCTGAAACTTGACTTTTCTAGCTTTCTTTGATGCAAAATCCATACTACCTCTGCTACCCATGAGATTGCTTTTTATTATAGTTCATGCTTCATGCCGTGCCACAGTAAGTGTTTTTGTTTTCCTGTTCATAGTTAATTGCCTTTGTGCTAGTCTTTTGTTTTCATTAGTCAAGTTTGTTCTCCGCCATTGTGCGCGCCTTTTGTTTGCTTCCTTTTTTGTAGTTTGTTAGTGTTAAAATAAATGATGTCCTTACCTTCACGCCTTGCCCGCACCAACTTTCCTTTGCCTTCGAGGAAAACAAACCTCACAGTCCACGCATTGACACTGACATTAACAAGAGGCGAGAAGTGCAATCTGAAACCTGACTTTTCTAGCTTTCTTTGATGCGAAATCCATACTACCTCTGCTACCCATGAGATTGCTTTTTATTATAATTCATGCTTCATGCCGTGCCACAGTAAGTGTTTTTGTTTTCCTGTTCATAGTTAATTGCCTTTGTGCTAGTCTTTTGTTTTCATTAGTCAAGTTTGTTCTCCGCCATTGTGCGCGCCTTTTGTTTCATTCCTTTTTTGTAGTTTGTTAGTGTTAAAATAAATGATGTCCTTACCTTCACGCCTTGCCCGCACAAACTTTCCTTTGCCTTCTGGGAAAACAAACCTCACAGTCCACACATTGACACTGACATTAACAAGAGGCGAGAAGTGCAATCTGAAACTTGACTTTTCTAGCTTTCTTTGATGCGAAATCCATACTACCTCTGCTACCCATGAGATTGCTTTTTATTAATGTTCATGCTTCATGCCGTGCCACAGTAAGTGTTTTTGTTTTTGTGTTCATAGTTAATTGCCTTTCTGCTAGTCTTTTGTGTTCATTAGTCAAGTTTGTTCTCCGCCATTGTGCGCGCCTTTTGTTTGCTTCCTTTTTTGTAGTTTGTTAGTGTTAAAATAAATGATGTCCTTACCTTCACGCCTTGCCCGCGCCAACTTTCCTTTGCCTTCCAGGAAAACAAACCTCACAGTCCACACATTGACACTGACATTAACAAGAGGCGAGAAGTGCAATCTGAAACTTGACTTTTCTAGCCTTCTTTGATGCGAAATCCATACTACCTCTGCTACCCATGAGATTGCTTTTTATTATAATTCATGCTTCATGCCGTGCCACAGTAAGTGTTTTTGTTTTCCTGTTCATAGTTAATTGCCTTTGTGCTAGTCTTTTGTTTTCATTAGTCAAGTTTGTTCTCCGCCATTGTGCGCGCCTTTTGTTTGCTTCCTTTTTTGTAGTTTGTTAGTGTTAAAATAAATGATGTCCTTACCTTCACGCCTTGCCCGCACCAACTTTCCTTTGCCTTACAGGAAAACAAACCTCACAGTCCACGCATTGACACTGACATTAACAAGAGGCGAGAAGTGCAATCTGAAACTTGACTTTTCTAGCTTTCTTTGATGCGAAATCATCAAATACACAATCATATAACATCTGTTGTGCAACTGTATGATTGATGCTGATGATGGCAAGTCCAGGGAGATTCTCTTGTGACATTGTGGACCTCAAGTATGTTTTAATAAGCTTCAGCTTAGAAAAACTACACTCTGCTTCAGCAACTGTCACTGGAAGGGTCAAACCAATTGTGAGTGCAGTCCACAGACTGGGATAGATTTCCGCCAGCTCTTTCTCACGGATGAAAGTCAGCAGCTCAAGCAGTCCTGAGCTTTGATGGGAGGTCAGGGGAGTTAGAAGGGAAACTGTATTACATGTAGCTTACATGCCATGTCCATATATATTAGAACAGGGGCCGGGAACCTTTTTGGCTGAGAGAGCCATTTAAGCCAAATATTTTAAAATGCATTTCCGTGAGAGCCATATAATATTTTTTAACACTGAATACAACTAAATGTCTACATTTTTAAGTAAGACCAACATTTATAGAGTATAATATGTCACAAACTCGCATGGCAGCAGTAGTAGCGACCCCAAGATGCAGGAACCAGGAGAGCAAATAGCAGGTAAGATGCGTTTAATATCATCAATAGAGGAGAATGAAGCAGTCTTGCATGTACAGTTCTAAACAATAGTCAATTTGCAAGCCCTGAGGAGCGCGCGAGACAATTATAAATAGAAACGTGCTGATTGGCAGCAGGTGTGGACCGGCTGCCAATCAACAGCAGGTGAGGGGAAAAAACAGCGCTCAGCGGGACAAGCAGGAAATGGGAACAAAATAAGAGCCTGATAAGTAAAGTAGATACAAAACAAAGAAGCACAAACAGAAAGGAAGTGACAGATCTTCACATAATAAGTCTGTTATTCTTTTAAATAACATTGTTATTCGGAAGCTCACCGATGATAAATGAAATTATTTTTACCATCAATGCGACTTTTTGAACAGGTGCGATAGAAAACTGATGGATGGATTAAAATGTAGGAGAATGTTTTATATTTTGAACGTTATGTTTAACACTGTGATTACCAGCAGAATTATTAATTACTTGTCATGTTAAGCAATGGCAGCTAAGATTTATCTGAGAGCCAGATGCAGTCATCAAAAGAGCCACATCTGGCTCTAGAGCCATAGGTTCCCTACCCCTGTATTAGAAGGTTTTCCACTTAGTTCATGATGTACAGCAATAACAAAAATAGTCAGCAAGTCTGTGTGAATTTGCACTTGTTGTGTTGCAAACACAAACTAGACTAAGTTGCATACGGTGAAAGTAGTTCCATGACATGATGCCTCCATTCTTAGACTTGCCAGTTCAGTAAAACTAAAATGCAGTCGTCTAATGTTGCTAATAGCAACGTATTAGCAAGAGGCTAATTAATAGTCTATAGCGGTGGTGTCAAAGACAAGACCCGCAGATCTATGGCCCCCGGGATGATATTTGATTAGTATTAGAACCGTCCCACAGGCCACAGCCGCCCGCTGCTGTTTTGTATGCACTATTATTCCATCAGTGAATTTTCAAAATCAAGTCATAATTAAAGCTGCAAGCAGCGATGGACGGGACCGAGTTTATACGGAAGTGGCAACTCGGCCCTGATGGTCGGCACCTATAAGTTTACAATTAGTTGTAAAATGTTGGACAGTTGTTTTCACGATACGCAGGCAAACAACAACTTTTAAACATACCGGCTTAGCTACGGCACCTGGCAGCCATCTCGGTATTGACGATCACAGTCCCTCCCTCACGAATGTTGGTGCGTGCGCAACAGCAGCAGACGGTACGGAAAAAAAAAGAAGAAAAAAAACTTCTCCCTCACTGTGTCTGCGCACGGCGGCCATCTTTGAAATGTTTTTTAAGCGCAGCGGTTCTTTGAAGGCTGATAAAATCAAAACCGTAGCAGTAATAAAAAACTTTTTCATCAACTTTTAATCAGAAGTGTTCAATCTCTCTCCTGTGGTAGTTTGAAGCCGACACAACAAACACGCTCAGACGATATAATGTTTGAAAAAAGGTGACCGGTTTTTACAAAACTTTTATTTTGAAGGGGGAATCGCAAACTTCCTGTTGATTTTTGCTTGGAGTTGTCAATATATGAAATGTAGGTCTAAGTGAGACCTACATAGAGATTTTGTTTCATGTCTCTACGACATTCGTACTGGAAGTTACAGGCAGTTTCTCTGTATTTTCTTCCTAGGAGCAGTTTTGTCTCTGTTTTATTCCTAAGAGGCGCTAGAGCACAATTTTGAGTTTTGGGGTTAGTTTTTTTGATTAAATCGCAATTTTCGCCAGTCCTGATGTGCGTGTCCAGTTTGGTGAGTTTTGAAGGATGTTAAGGGGGTCAAATTACAGTTCAGGGGGCGCTTGTGCCTATTTCAGCTACAATCGGGCGGAAGGCGGGGTACACCCTGGAGAAGTCGCCACCTCATCGCAGGGCCATTACAGTATATTTTATGATACATTTTTTTTTGCTTATCAGCCTGACCTAAGCCTGTTTTTATATCATTTGACAAGGTTTATTCTGTTAAACTATGAGTGGATTAGATATGATTATTGAATACAATTAAAATAAAGGGTAAGATTACTAATTCAGTGTTACCATACCATAGGGTGCACCGGATTATAAGGCGCACTGCCGATGAATGGTCTATTTTCGACCTTTTTCATATATATGTGACATACTTTCCACCACTGCATCCCACACTTTGCATTAGACTTGGTGATGTATGGCTTAGATGCAGCTGCTCGGCCATGGAAACCCATTCCATGAAGCTCTCTGCGTACTGTAGGTGGGCTAATTGGAAGGTGACATGAAGTTTGGAGCTCTGTAGCAACTGACTGTGCAGAAAGTCTTTGCACTATGCTGACCTCTCTGTCAGTTTATGTGGCCTACCACTTGGTGGCTGAGTTGCTGTTGTTCCTAAACTCTTCACATACTGCAAACATTCAGCAGGAGCCTTTGTAACCAGTTTTGGAATGGTTCTATTATCATTTAAATACCAAATATTATATTTGTATATTTATCGTTATTGCAGGAGGCGGCGATATATAGCTTAGGCCATTTTGCTCGAAAGCCCAAGCTCGCCGTTCATTTCCACCATCACTTTTGAAAGAAGACACTTTCCTGGCATTGATTTTTCATGCATGTGAAAATGTTGATTTATAGCTGTGAAGGGCCACACTTCTGGCTGAGTAACCATGATGCATCACCCCCAGAGAGATCCAAGCCTGCAAATGTAAGCAGAAGAAACTCCGAGCCCGTATTGTCAAGTGAATACCACAAAACGTGACAACGCAGGCCTTCATCGGCGCATTACCCAATCCCCGTGTGCATTTCAGCAAAGGTTGAGGTATATTTGGAACCACTTCCCTAAAAAGTTCAAATCTGTTTCGGCTAGAGTCACTTTTACTTTCCCGGTGAGTAATATGTTACATATTCAATAATTCAAAAGCCCATCATGAATGATTTATTCCAAACGCTCGGGAGTGAGGGTCCTTATCTGGAGTTCCCTGGATGTCTGCAAAAAGTAACGTAGAATGAAAGAAAGAGGTCGTTTTTGCAAGTTAGATGATAATAAGATTTAGACGTAGGATCTGAGCAGAGGATGTCGTTGTGGCTTGTGCAGCCCTTTGAGACATTTGTGATTAAGGGCTATATAAATTAAGTTTGATTGATTTAAAGGCCTACTGAAAGCCACTACTAGCCACCACACAGTCTGATAGTTTATATATCAATGATGAAATATTAACATTGCAACACATGCCAATACGGCCGCTTTAGTTTACTAAATTGCAATTTTAAATTTCGCGCAAACTATCCTGTTGAAAACTTTGCAGTATGATGACGTGTGCGCGTGACTTCACCGGTTGTAGCGGACATTTTGTTCCAGCCCTGATCCCAGCTATAAGTCGTCTGCTTTAATCGCATAATTACACAGTATTCTGGACATCTGTGTCGCTGAATCTTTTGCAATTTGTTCAATTAATAATGGAGACATCAAAGAAGAAAGATGTAGGTGGGAAGCGGTGTATTGCGTCCGCCTTTAACAACACAAACACAGCCGGTGTTTCCTTGTTTACGTTCCCGAAAGATGCCGTGACGCTTTACTATGGAACAGAGCGGTCAAGCGAACATGGTTCCTGACCACATGTCAACTGGCAGGTTTCGGTGAGAAAATTGTGGTAAAAAGTCGGCTCTTACCGTAGACATGAGCGGAGAGCTTGCGTCGTTCCTCATGCACCTGTCAAAGAGGCAGCTGCGGACTCTCATGCCTCCTCCCACCGGCTGCCCCCGAACGTGGGATGCTTCCACAGTGGAGGAGGGGGGGAAAAAAATCTCAGCCCGGCCCCAATGGCTGCCTTCTCTTTGCTTCGTCGAGAAACATGGCTTCCCTCAGAGACACTGGCGGTCACAATATGGTTGACTTTCACGTATGACCATATAATCTCACTAAAACACTAGTAACACAGTAAGCCGATAAGGGATTTTCCAGAATTATCCTAGTAAATGTGTGCTAATAACATCTGAATCGCTCCCACTGCCCTCGTCTTTTTTTTTTTCTAGACCTTCACTCTCACTTTCTTCATCCACAAATCTTTCATCCTCGCTCAAATTAATGGGGAAATCGTCGCTTTCTCGGTCCGAATCGCTCTCGCTGCTGGTGGCCATGATTGTAAACGCAAATACGGTATTAGCTTTCACTGTTATGCTGATGACACCCAACTTTACATGCCCCTAAAGCTGACCAACACGCCGGACTGTAGTCAGTTGGAAGCGTGTCTTAATGAAATTAAACAATGGATGTCCGCTAACTTTTTGCAACTTAATGCCAAAAAAGCGGAAATGCTGATTATCGGTCCTGCTAGACACCGACCTCTATTTAATAATACAACTTTAACATTTGACAACCAAATAATAAAACAAGGTGACTCTGTAAAAAATCTGGGTATTATCTTCCACCCAACTCTCTCCTTTGAGGCACACATTAAAAGCGTTACTAAAACGGCCTTCTTTCATCTCCGTAATATCGCTAAAATTCGCTCCATTTTGTCCACTAAAGACGCCGAGATCATTATCCATGCGTTTGTTACGTCTCGTCTCGATTACTGTAACGTATTATTTTCGGGTCTCCCAATGTCTAGCATTAAAAGATTACAGTTGGTACAAAATGCGGCTGCTAGACTTTTGACAAGAACAAGAAAGTTTGATCACATTACGCCTGTACTGTATATACCTTTATATACATATATACATACATATATACCTATACTGTATATACCTTTATATACATATATACATACATATATACCTATACTGTATATACCTTTATATACATATATACATACATATATACCTATACTGTATATACCTTTATATACATATATACATACATATATACCTATACTGTATATACCTTTATATACATATATACATACATATATACCTGTACTGTATATACCTTTATATACATATATACATACATATATACCTATACTGTATATACCTTTATATACATATATACATACATATATACCTGTACTGGCTCACCTGCACTGGCTTCCTGTGCACTTAAGATGTGACTTTAAGGTTTTACTACTTACTTATAAAATACTACACGGTCTAGCTCCAGCCTATCTTGCCGATTGTATTGTACCATATGTCCCGGCAAGAAATCTGCGTTCAAAAGACTCCGGCTTATTAGTGATTCCTAGAGCTCAAAAAAAGTCTGCGGGCTATAGAGCGTTTTCCGTTCGGGCTCCAGTACTCTGGAATGCCCTCCCGGTAACAGTTCGAGATGCTACCTCAGTAGAAGCATTTAAGTCTCATCTTAAAACTCATCTGTATACTCTAGCCTTTAAATAGACCTCCTTTTTAGACCAGTTGATCTGCCGCTTCTTTTCTTTCTCCTATGTCCCCCCCTCCCTTGTGGAGGGGGTCCGGTCCGATGACCATGGATGAAGTACTGACTGTCCAGAGTCGAGACCCAGGATGGACCGCTCGTCGGGACCCAGGATGGACCGCTCGCCTGTATCGGTTGGGGACATCTCTACGCTGCTGATCCGCTTGAGATGGTTTCCTGTGGACGGGACTCTCACTGCTGTCTTGGAGCCACTATGGATTGAACTTTCACAGTATCATGTTAGACCCGCTCGACATCCATTGCTCTCGGTCCCCTAGAGGGGGGGGGTTGCCCACATCTGAGGTCCTCTCCAAGGTTTCTCATAGTCAGCATTGTCGCTGGCGTCCCACTGAATGTGAATTCTCCCTGCCCACTGGGTGTGAGTTTTCCTTGCCCTTTTGTGGGTTCTTCCGAGGATGTTGTAGTCGTAATGATTTGTGCAGCCCTTTGAGACATTTGTGATTTGGGGCTATATAAATAAACATTGATTGAAACAATGTTCAGATGTGAGGAGCTCCACAACCCGTGACGTCACGCGCACATCGTCTGCTACTTCCGGTACAGGCAAGGCTTTTTTATTAGCGACCAAAAGTTGCGAACTTTATCGTGGATGTTCTCTACTAAATCCTTTCAGCAAAAATATGGCAATGTCGCGAAATGATGAAGTATGACACATAGAATGGAGCTGCTATCCCCGTTTAAATAAGAACATCTCATTCCAGCAGGCCTTTAATTTTGTTTTGTACAGCAGACTCTAGATGTGGAGCCTCGGAATGTTATTCAGCTTACCGCCTTCTGTGCTGTTTGGAGTGTCGGGGACAAGTTGGGTCCATATTTGAAATTTTGCAAGGCGACATAGTTCTTTTCTGCAGAGACGGTGCAGCTGGGGAACATCCACCTGCAGCAACACACACACACACACACACACACACACACACACACACACACACACACACACACACACACACACACACACACACACACACACACACGGATGACACATACTCAGGTAATGTGATGTGACACCTGGACTCGGCTCTCTCAGGCACTTTCCCCTTCCAACTTGCACCTTGACGAATTGTGAAGGATTGGACATTTCCAGGAAGGCCAGCACGATCGGATCAAAGTCAGTTCAAACTTGTAAAGAAAAGTCTTTGTCATAGCGAGAAGAGAGCGTGTTCTGCATAATAAAACATGCTGACTTATGTTGATAACCCAATTTATGAGTTGTGAGTGTTGGGTTACATTTTGGAGTCATTTTTATGAAAAGCAATCCCTTTTTTGGGGTTGTAAGGGTATTATTTGAACTCAATTTCTGGGTTTTCAAAACTATGAACCATTTTTGAGTAACAATTTTTTATTATAGGGGTACTTTTTTTTCTTCTCATTAACATTATTTACAAACTGCATTTCCATATGAGTTTGGGAAATTGTGTTAGATGTAAATATGAACGGAATATAATGATTTGCAAATAGAATAGAATGAACTTTATTTTCATTATATTTGCATATAACAGGATTAAAGACTCCAACTTAAGGTGCGGTAGTGGGAACAAATATGGGGTGAAATAAATGACATAAGAGGTAATAAAGGAAAAACTAACAATTGAAATAAACAGACTACTATCCAATAAAAATAATAAGCAATTCTGTACAATATACAAAACACTATAGAAGTACAAAATACAAATACTGTACAATATATGGAACAAGACGAGTAGCGAAGTAATAAATAACAATCAGTGACGGACGTAAATCCTTTTCAACCCATATTCAGTTGAATATGCTACAAAGACAACATATTTGATGTTCAAACACATGAACTTTATTTTTTTTTTGCAAATAATAATTAACTTAGAATTTCATGGCTGCAACATGTGCCAAAGTAGTTGGGAAAGGGCATGTTCACCACTGTGTTACATCACATTTTCTTTTAACAACACTCAATAAACGTTTGGGAACTGACGAAACTAATTGTTGAAGCTTTGAAAGTGGAATTCTTTCCCATTCTTGTTTTATGTAGAGCTTCGGTCCTTCAACAGTCCGGGGTCTCCGCTGTCCTATTTTACGCTTCATAATGCGCCACACATTTTTGATGGGAGACAGGTCTGGACTGCAGGCGGGCCAGGAAAGTACCCGCACTCTTTTTTTTACGAAGGCACGCTGTTGTAACACTTGTCTTGCTGAAATAAGCAGGGGCGTCCATGATAACGTTGCTTGGATGACAACATATGTTGCTCCAAAACCTGTATGGACCTTTCAGCATTAAAGTCCTACTGAAAGCCACTACTAGCGACCACGCAGTCTGATAGTTTATATATCAATGATGAAATATTAACATTGCAACACATGACAATACGGCCGCTTTAGTTTACTAAATTGCAATTTTAAATTAAGTGTCATGTAGAAAACATTGGCTATGATAACTCGTATGATCAGGCGTGCGTGTGACGTCTCGGGTTGTAGCGGACATTTTTTTCCAGCCCGATCCAAGCTATAAGTAGTCTGCTTTAATCGCATAATTACACAGTATTCTGGACATCTGTGTTGCTGAATCTTTGGCAATTTTTTCAATTAATAATGAAGACGTCAAAGCAGAAAGATGGAGGTGGGAAGCTTTTAGCCTTTAGCCACACAAACACACGGTGATTCCTTGTTTAAAATTCCCGGAGGTGAAGCTTTACTATGGATCAGAGCGGTCAAGCCAACATGGATCCCGACCAAATGTCAACCGGCAGTTTTTGGTGAGAAAATTGTGGAAATAAGTCGCCTCTTATTGATCAGCGGAGCCAGCGTCCATAATTCGGTTATTTTTGAGTGTGTGGTGAGGAAGTATAATGTTTGTTGAAATCCCAGAATCCAGGATCACAAGCATGCTTAATGTGAGCGAGCAACTTCATGCGGAGTACAAACACTTTACGTCTTCAAAGAAGAAGTAAATCAAAATGCTTCCATGCCAGTGCGCTGGCGGCCATGACTTGAAGAACTTCTATCGGTGGTCAGGATTTCACAAAATAAAAGGCTGGGTGCTTGCATTGGCTGGTTAATCATTGATTGGTGCAGCTTGTACTTCCTCTTGTTTGACTACCTGCTTGACGTTTATTATCCACCAAGCTGAAGTCAAAGACAAGTATGTCATGTGCCCGGGGACGGCGTGTGTGGGAATTGGCTTCCAAGTAGAAAAGGGAAATGGTGCAACAAAGTGGAAACTTTGCGGTTGAACGCAATCTTTACAGGATGCTGCTTGACCTTGTATCTGTCAAAAAAGTGTAAAGATGACCCTTATAAAAAAATAATAGAACTGGTGCCACATCTAATTTTCTTAACACTTTTATAGTGGTACTTCTACTTAAGAGTGTTTTGACATAATAGTATATGCAAGTAGTTGGTGTTGCAAATATGAATGCAACACAATTGCATTTGTATATATATATATATATATATATATATATATATATATATATATATATATATATATATATATATATATATATATAAATATATATGTATATATATATATATATATATATATATATATATATATATATATATATATATATATATATATATATATATATATATATGTATATATAGTGGATCCAACATAATAGTGAGAGTCCAGTCCATAGTGGATCCAACATAATAGTGTGAGAGTCCAGTCCATAGTGGATCCAACATAATAGTGAGAGTCCAGTCCATAGTGGATCTAACATAATAGTGAGAGTCCAGTCCATAGTGGATCCAACATAATAGTGTGAGAGTCCAGTCCATAGTGGATCCAACATAATAGTGTGAGAGTCCAGTCCAAAATGTGGACAAAATGAGACAAAGAAGGAGTGGCATAAAACACTCTTTCTGTGGCAGCGTCGGAGAAAGTTGTACATGCAAACAAACTGTTGAGTCACAGTCCACGCAACGGTGAGTTCAAGGGCCGCTGAAATTAGTAGGACAAAACGGCGTTCGCCAAATAGTGAAGTGAATTATATTTTTGTGAATTATATTTTTATAGCGCTTTTCTCTAGTGACTCAAAGCGCTTTACATAGTGAACCCCAATATCTAAGTTACATTTAAAGCAGTGTGGGTGGCACTGGGAGCAGGTGGGTAAAGTGTGTTGCCCAAGGACACAACGGCAGTGACTAGGATGGCGGAAGCGGGAATCGAACCTGCAACCCTCAAGTTGCTGGCACAGCCACTCTACCAACCGAGCTATGCCGCCTCTATGGACAGTTGTGCGTTTGGTTCAGCAGGCCGGGGACGTTTTTCCCGGTTTATTTGGGTAAGCACTCCATTTATGTAAAAATAGCATGGCTTCAAATTACAAATAGTCTCATCAGTAAAGCATAAACAGAAATATATTAGACTATGGGCTTTTCTAATGATTAGGAAGGTTTGTGTCATGTTCATCCACAAACTATATTACAACAAAAAATATATTTGTCACCCCACTTTTTTACATTTCCATACATTTTTGAAAAAGCTCCATGGAGCCACCAGGGCGCCGCATGTGGCTCTCGAGGCGCGGGTTGCTGACCCCGAGCTAGACCAAGATTATCAGCGACAATTGGAACGTTCCGGTCTCTCAGTGAAGTTGACATGGAGGATGGCAGATTATTCATAACCAGCCAGCTGAAAGTTATCTCACTTTGATGTTGCTATTGTCTGCTCGTCACCCTCTTTATTCAACAATCTCCGGGGACAGCAAAAAGAAAAGGGCAAAGTACGGAGTGACTTTAACGTGGCATAAATCAAGCTTCAAGTTTGGCACAACAATGACGTTAGCTCGTTAATCATCAGTAGCAAACAAGAAGGCAATGAAAAGTTACAAATCGGAGAGATAATTGCTTTGTGTTGACTTCTCCTTCTCGTGGGACTAGAAATACCAGCGTTGGATTTTTGTGTGAGGTGGTGCACTTGTCAGGTGTCGGTGAATACCACACCTTTTGTGTGTGTTTGTGTGTCATGCAAAAGCCAAGAGCAGTGAAGTTGTCACCTTGTACAAATGCTAGGGGTGTAACGGTACGTGTATTTGTATTGAACTGTTTCGGTACGGGGGTTTCGCTTCGGTTCGGAGGTGTACCGAACGAGTTTCCACACGGACATATTAAGTAGCGTACCGCACGTTGTGTAGACAATGCACAAAGAGGCACAACACACGGCATGCTAGCAGCGACCAGGCTACGATAGACTGACCATACCTCCTCTTTTTACCAGATATGTCCTCTTTTGCAGGGCTGTCCGGGTGGAGTTTCTTAAATACCTCAAATATCCGGAATTTTGAGTTAGGGTTGCGTGTATTTTCAATGTACGTTCAGGGTTATGAAGGGGTTAAAAACAAGACAATTTGTGCACACATCAACATTCGTGAGGGAAGGGCAGAGATCGAGAGAGTTACGATAAACTTGCATGCGTCGCCAGGCTCTGCTTTTTATCCATAGATTTATCAGATTAAATTTTTATTATTTATAGCAGGGGTGTCAAAAATGTGCCCCGTAGGCCATTTGCGGCCCACAACTAATGTTTTAAAGGCCCACGGCACATTCTAAAGAATGAGACGTTGGAGCAGACGGAAGCCGGGAAAATGGGGATGAAGGCGATTAAATATGGAACTTGGAGACAAGGTATTTCGACATAAATGGATTGCTTACCCAAAAATCAACAGGAAACGTCCCCGGCCAGCTGGACCAGAGGAACAACTGTCCATCAAGTGAGTCACTTTAGTATCGATCATGATATGCGCTGCACGCCATATATATATATATATATATATATATATATATATATATATATATATATATATATATATATATATATATATATATATAATAAACAGTTTCTCTTTTAAGCATAGGTTGCATCTTTTATTACCACTGTTGTAAGGTGTGCTGGATGCAAGAATTTGCCATGTTATTGAATATTCAACATTATTGTCTTTGAGGTTCCAAATGTGTTTGCTGAGTTCTGTAGAATTCCGCAAAGTCTGGTTTCTAAAGGAGGCGTTGTGATTATTCCATCTTGTTTTGAACGCTCCTTCGGTTAATCCTACGTATGTGTCGGATGTGTCAATGTCCTTGCGTATTACCTTTGCTTGGTAAACGACTGATGTCTGTAAGCACCCTCCGTTGAGAGGGTAATCAGGTTTCTTGCGACAGTTACATTCCTTATTGGTTTCAGAGTCGTTTAGTCTGGGGGTAGGCAGTCCTTTGCGGAATTCTACAGAACTCAGCAAACACATTTCGAACCTCATAGACAATAATGTTGAATATTCAATGACATGGCAAATTCTTGCATCCAGCACACCTTACAACAGTGGTAATAAAAGATGCAACCTATGCTTAAAAGAGAAACTGTTAATTATATATCATCCAGATCTATCATCCCTCAACAAGCGCAGGGAAATCATTTCAACATGCCGCCACAGACGGAAACACCTCCTAGGTAACACATGAGCCAATCACCACACCCTACGCCTGCCTGTACCCACCCACTCTGTGTTCTATATAAACCATTGTATGTGAATGCTTCCATTAAAATCTCCTGATGATTGAGGGAACCCCTCATGAAACACTTCTGTAGAGATGAAGTAGTCTTGTGATTTTTCCCACACCTACATATTGCGCTCTACCACGGTATCGAGCACTATTCTCTGGATAATCCAATCAAGACATATATATATATATATATATATATATATATATATATATATATATATATATATATATATATAGCACATGTTTTAATGTCCTTGGTGTATTATAAATTGAGCTTTAAAGTAAGTGGGGACATTTTCCTCACTTCTAAGTAGGCAGAGTAGTGTTGAGTAAGGAGTTACTTAGTCTGGACTTAGTTTTATGTAGTTTACTGATGGAGCCTCCAGTGAGATTGTTTATGGCAGCTGCTTAGGCGTCCTTGCAACCCTCAGGTCTTTGCACTAAGATGACAGTGAAGAGAAGGAAGAAACAAAAGCGTACTGAGTATGATATGTTTACCATACGGAGGCAGCAGCAGCAGTTTGAAGATGGTCTTTGATGTGATGTACAGGCTCAGGGGCCATGTTTTTTTTAGCTCTTTTTTAATTGCTCTGTCACCTGTAACATAATCCTTAAATGCAAATGTTGAGTTCGGATAGTTTAGCATGTGCTGATTTACGCGTACATTTAATGTCTAAAAGTGTTTGAATGTTTTATGTTTGGAGCCCTGCTCTGACTTCTGCCACAACCAAATGCACCTTTTCATTTTGACATGAAGTGGCAGCAGTTTGAACAGCTTTTGTGAAAATTGTTTGCAAGCATTTATCGTAGAGTAAATAACACATTGATTGGTCATCTTTATCTGTGGCATGCACAATGTTACTGCTGGCTGAATGACTCCCATGCCAGTGTGCAGCCACTGTGTAGTGTAGTCTAGTGCCCAGGGACCTAATCCAGATCTTTGTGGTCAATGAAGCTAACTGGAGATTAACCTTAAATGCTTTTTTAATTGTGTTTATTTTTTTATTGCAGCAGCTTCAGCATGTGCGGCTTTGTGGTTAGCACATGTGCCTCACTCACTTAAATCAGGGTTTGAATCTCTGCTGGAACGACTCATGTGTAGAGTTCCATCCATTTTCTTCCGCTTATCCGAGGTAGGGTTGCGGGGGCTGCAGCCTAAGCAGGGAAGCCCAGACTTCCCTCTCCCCAGCCACTTCGTCTAGCTCTTCCTGGGGGATCCCGAGGCGTTCCCAGGCCAGCCGGGAGACATAGTCTTCCCAACGTGTCCTGGGTCTTCCCCGTGGCCTCCTACCGGTTGGACGTGCCCTAAACACCTCCCTAGGGAGGCGTTCGGGTGGCATCCTGACCAGATACCCGAACCACCTCATCTGGCTCCTCTCCATGTGGAGGAGCAGCGGCTTTACTTTGAGTTCCTCCCGGATGGCAGAGCTTCTCACCCTATCTCTAAGGGAGAGACCCGCCACCCAGCGGAGGAAACTCATTTCGGCCGCTTGTACCCGTGATCTTATCCTTTCGGTCATGACCCAAAGCTCATGACCATAGGTGAGGATGGGAACATAGATCGACCGGTAAATTGAGAGCTTTGCCTTCCGGCTCAGCTCCTTCTTCACCACAACGGATCGGTACAACGTCCGCATTACTGAAGACGCCGCACCGATCCGCCTGTGGATCTCACGATCCACTCTTCCCTCACTCGTGAACAAGACTCCTAGGTACTTGAACTCCTCCACTTGGGGCAGGGTCTCCTCCCCAACCCGGAGATGGCACTCCACCCTTTTCCAATTATGTCATTTCACCTAATTGGCTTAAAAATATTTTTTTGCAAACCAGTAATTAGCAGTATCTGTGCTTAGCAGAGTAACCGTGTAATATTCTTCCATATCAGTAGGTGGCAGCAGGTAGCTAATTGCTATGTAGATATCGGGAACATGGTTTGGCGTGATCACAATATGTGGGAGGCAGCGTGCAGGTAAAAAAGTATAACACTTAAACGAAAAATAAACAAAAGACAAGTTGTCAGGCATGCCCCTGACAGTTTGTTTGTGGTTTAGTTTTTCCTCTGTGTGTGTGTAATATTTCCTGTCTTTAGTTCCTGTCAGCACTCTTATTTTGGTTCAGTTTCCTGTTTGTCTCCCTGAGTGCTGTGTCCCCTCAGCTGCGACTGATTGGCACCTGGACACACCTGGTGTCAATCAGCCCGATCCTATTTAGACCTGTTTTCTCCTCCAGTCTGTGCTGGATTATTGTCGTGTCGCTCTTTTTGTGTCGTGTCGTGTCATTGCAGCGTAGCGGTAAACTATATTTCGGTAGCAGTTTGTAGCTTACTGTCTTTTGTTCCCTGCTTTCAATTTGTCTTTGTACAACACGTAACGACTTCTGTTTTCCTGCTCGCTACCCGCTAGCTTCCACGCTAGGCCCTTTTGTTTTTGCTAGATTCCATGCTAAGCTCCTTCGGTTTTCTAGCTCCCATGCTAGCTCTTTTAGTTTGTTATCCGCCGCGTGCGCACTTTTTGTTGAACCCCTTTTGTTTGGTTTTGTCTTAGTGTTTAATTAAATCATGTTTTCTTATTCATTGACCGCCTCCTTCACTGCATCTTGGGGTTCGTCACCAACAAACTCTGACATGAGTGCCGCTAAGAAAAGGTATTGAAGCTTAGGGATGGCTATGCAAAACGAAACTGAACTGGCTGCAGAGTAAACAAAAACAGAATGCTGGACGACAGCAA
Organism: Nerophis ophidion; assembly: GCF_033978795.1. Lineage (NCBI taxonomy): Eukaryota > Metazoa > Chordata > Actinopteri > Syngnathiformes > Syngnathidae > Nerophis > Nerophis ophidion. Next base: position 76,811,336 of record NC_084617.1, on the reverse strand, counting down.
AGACTTACTGTGGAGCAGACGGCGTCCACAAAGTACATCCGTACATGACATGACAATCAACAATGTCCTCACAAAGAAGGATAGCGTCCGCACAACTGAAATAGTCTTGATAGTGTTCAAGGAAGACATGGAACTGCTTCAGGAAAATACCAACAAAAGAGGAAAAGCCACCAAAATAGGAGCACAAGACAAGAAGTAAAACACTACACACAGGAAAATAGCAAAAAACTGAAAATAAGTCAGGGTGTGATTGATTGATTGAAACTTTTATTAGTAGATTGCACAGTACAGTACATATTCCCTACAATTGACCACTAAATGGTAACACCCCAATAAGTTTTTCAACTTGTTTAAGTCGGGGTCCACGTTAATCAATTCATGGTAATGAATGTGACAGGTGGTGACAGTACACATACTTTGAGACAAGAGCTATAGTCATGCATGCTTGCTTATGCTTTCAAGTCACATCCAACAATTGCCACAACCACTTTTTACTGTCAATATCAGCTGCTGGGTTTATTTTTTTTGTTTGTTTTCAGCTGGTGGTGTGCCTCCGGATTTTTTCAGTGAAAAAATGTGACTTGGCTTAAAAAAAGGTTGAAAAACACTCAACTAGACCAATCAATCATCAATCAATGTTTATTTATATAGCCCCAAATCACAAATGTCTCAAAGGACTGCACAAATCATTACGACTACAACATCCTCGGAAGAACCCACAAAAGGGCAAGGAAAACTCACACCCAGTGGGCAGGGAGAATTCACATCCAGTGGGACGCCAGTGACAATGCTGACTATGAGAAACCTTGGAGAGGACCTCAGATGTGGGCAACCCCCCCCCCCCCTCTAGGGGACCGAAAGCAATGGATGTGGAGCGGGTCTAACATGATACTGTGAAAGTTCAATCCATTGTGGCTCCAACACAGCCGCGAGAGTTCAGTTCAAAGCGGATCCAAGACAGCAGCGAGAGTCCCGTCCACAGGAAACCATCTCAAGCGGATCAGCAGCGTAGCGATGTCCCCAACCGATACAGGCGAGCGGTCCATCCTGGGTCCCGACGAGCGGTCCATCCTGGGTCTCGACTCTGGACAGCCAGTACTTCATCCATGGTCATCGGACCGGACCCCCTCCACAAGGGAGGGGGGGACATAGGAGAAAAAAGAAAAGAAGCGGCAGATCAACTAGTCTAAAAAGGGAGTCTATTTAAAGGCTAGAGTATACAGATGAGTTTTAATGTGAGACTTAAATGCTTCTACTGAGGTAGCATCTCGAACTGTTACTGGGAGGGCATTCCAGAGTACTGGAGCCCGAACGGAAGACCATTGTTTTTCAACCTTTTTTGAGCCAAGGCGCATTTTTTTGCGTTGAAAATATCTAGAGGCAGACCACCAGCAGACATCGTTAAAAAAACTAAATTCAGTTGACAGTAAAAAGTCGTTGTCGCAATTCTTGGATATGACTTTAAAACATAACCAACTACGTATCATATATATGTGGTCTTTGCTGTCGTCCAGCATTCTGTTTTTCTTTACTTTGTAGCCAGTTGAGTTTTAGTTTTTATCTGCTTAGCCTTCCCTAAGCTTCAATAGCTTTTCTTAGGGGCACTCACCTTTTGTTTATTTTTGGTTTAAGCATTAGATACCTTTTTACCTGCACCCTGCCTCCCGCTGTTTCCGACGTCTACAAAACAGATAGCTGATATGGAAGACTATTAGATTACTAAACAGCTTAAAAAAAATCTAACTACACATTTAAACATGAACTTTACATCACATTAGCCAGTGTTTTTCAACCTTTTTTGAGCCAAAGCGCATTTTTTGCGTTGAAAATATCCAGAGGCACACCACCAGCAGACATCGTTAAAAAAAATAAATTCAGTTGACAGTAAAAAGTCGTTGTCGCAATTCTTGGATATGACTTTAAAGCAGGGGTGCCCACACTTTTTCTGCAGGCGAGCTACTTTTCAATTAACCAACTGGAGGGGATCTACCTCATTTATATATATCATTTATATTTATTTATTTATGAAAGAGACATTTTTGTCAACAAGTTAAATGTGTTTAATGATAATACAAGCATGTGTAACACATATAGATGTCTTTCTTTCACAAAGACAAGAATATAGGTTGGTGTATTACCTGATTCTGATGACTTGCATTGATTGGAATCAGACAGTAATGATGATAACGCCCACATTTTCAAATGGAGGAGAAAAAAAGTTGTCCTTTCTGTACAATACCACATGAAAGTGGTTGGTTTTTGGCATCTAATTCATCCAGCTTCCAATACAATTTACAAGAAAAACATTGGCGGCAAATTCCGTAGCTTGCTTGATTGACATTCACGGCACCCGAGGGTCTTGTGAGATGACGCTGGCTGCTGCCAGTTCATTATTATGAAAAAATGACAGAGAGGAAGGCGAGAAACACTTTTTATTTCAAAAGACTTTCGCGCCGTCCCTTCCGTCAAAACTCTAAAGGCCGACTGCACATTTCCTATCTTCACAATAAAAGCCCTGCTTCATGCTGCCTGCGCTAACAAAATAAGAGTCTCAGAAAGCTGGCGTGCACAAGTGATGTGCACGCCAGCTTTCTGAGGGATCGCTTGTGCACGCCAGTTTTCCCAGACTCTGTATTTTGTTAGCGCAGGCAGCATGAAGCAGGGCTTTTATTGTGAAGATAGGAAATGTGCAGTCGGCCTTTAGAGTTTTGACGGAAGGTACGGCGCGAGAGTCTGTTGAAATAAAAAGTGTTTCTCGCCTTCCTCTCGATCATATTTTCATAATAATGATCTTGCAGCAGCCAGCGTCATCTCACAAGACCCTCCGGTACCGTGAATGTCATTTAAGTGACGTCTTGGTGAAGATTGATGATCACTCATTTTTAGCTCTATTTTTTTTAAAAGCCTGGCTGGAGATCGACTGACACACCCCCCGCGGTCGACTGGTAGCTCGCGATCGACGTAATGGGCACCCCTGCTTTAAATCATAACTAACTACGTATCATATATATGTGGTCTTTGCTGTCGTCCAGCATTCTGTTTTTCTTTACTTTGTAGCCAGTTGAGTTTTAGTTTTTATCTGCTTAGCCTTCCCTAAGCGTCAATGTCTTTTCTTATGGGCACTCACCTTTTGTTTATTTTTGGTTTAAGCATTAGATACCTTTTTACCTGCACACTGCCTCCCGCTGTTTCCGACGTCTACAAAGCAATTAGCTGATATGGAAGACTATTAGATTACTAAACAGCTTTAAAAAATCTAACTACACATTTAAACATGAACTTTACATCACATTAGCCAGTGTTTTTCAACCTTTTTTGAGCCAAGGCGCATTTTTTGCATTGAAAATATCCAGAGGCACACCACCAGCAGACATCGTTAAAAAAACAAAACTCAGTTGACAGTTAAAGTCATCGTCGCAATTCTTGGATGTGACTTCAAACCACAACCAACTATGTATCAATGCAAGTCTTGTCTCAAAGTAGGTGTACTGTCACATTGCGCCATTTTTTGGGCGGCATAGCTCGGTTGGTAGAGTGGCCGTGCCAGCAACTTGAGGGTTGCAGGTCCGATTCCCGCTTGTGCCATCCTGGTCACTGCCGTTGTGTCCTTGGGCAAGACACTTTACCCACCTGCTCCCAGTGCCACCCACACTGGTTTAAATGTAACTTAGATATTGGGTGTCACTATGTAAAGTGCTTTGAGTCACTAGAGAAAAGCGCTATATAAATATAATTCACTTCACTTCACTTTTTGCTGTTTTACTGTCTGTATTGTTTTAGTTCTTATCTTGCGCTCTTATTTTGGTGGCTTTTCCTCTTTTTTGTGGTATTTTCCTGGAGTAGTTTCATGTCTTCCTTTGAGCGATATTTCCCGCATCTACTTTGTTTCAGCAGTCAAACATTTTTCTGTTGTTTTTATCCTTCTTTGTGAGGACATTGTTAAAGTTAAAGTAAAGTTAAAGTAGCAATGATAGTCACACACACACAAAGTGTGGCGAAATTTGTCCTCTGCATTTGACCCATCCCCTTGTTCACCCCTTGGGAGGTGAGGGGAGCAGTGAGCAGCAGCGGGAGTCATTTGTGGTGATTTAACCCCCAATTCCAACCCTTGATGCTGAATGCCAAGCAGGGAAGTATTGGCTCCCATTTTTATAGTCTTTGGTATGACTCGGCCGGGGTTGATTGTCATGTCATGTTCGGATGTACATTGTGGACGCCATCTTTGCTCCACAGTAAGTCTTTGCTGTCGTCCAGCATTCTGTTTTTCTTTACTTTGTAGCCAGTTTCATTCTGCATAGCCTTCCCTAAGCTTCAATGCATTTTCTTAGGGGCACTCACCTTTTGTTTATTTTTAGTTTAAGCATGAGATACCTTTTTACCTGCACCCTGCCTCCCGCTGTTTCCGACATCTACAAAGCATTTAGCTGCCATCTACTGACATGGCTCTAGACTGCACCGACACTCAAAAAAACACATCATTTCTCAGTAGAAGCATTGAAGTCTCACCTTAAAACTCATTTGTATACTCTAGCCTTTAAATAAACTCCCTTTTTAGACCAGTTGATCTGCCGTTTCTTTTCTTTTTCTCCTATGTCCCACTCTCCCTTGTGGAGGGGGTCCGGTCCGATCCGATGGCCATGGATGACGTACTGGCTGTCCAGAGTCGGGACCCAGGATGGACCGCTCGTCCAGAGTCAGGACCCTTGATGGACCGCTTGCCTGTGTATCGGCTTGCTGATCCGCCTCCGCTTGGGATGGTTTCCTGCTGGCTACGCTGTGAACGGGACTCTCGCTGCTGTGTTGGATCCGCTTTGGACTGGACTCTCGCGACTGTGTTGGATCCATTATGGATTGAACTTTCACAGTATCATGTTAGACCCGCTCGACATCCATTGCTTTCCTCCTCTCCAAGGTTCTCATAGTCATTGTCACCGACGTCCCACTGGGTGTGAGTTTTCCTTGCCCTTATGTGGACCTACCGAGGATGTCGTAGTGGTTTGTGTTGTGGTTTGTGCAGCCCTTTGAGACACTAGTGATTTAGGGCTGTATAAGTAAACATTGATTGATTGATTGATCATTTGCAGACTAGAATTACTGTTTTGCAAAAATATTTTTAACCCAAATATGTGAAATTAGACATTCTCCCACGGCACACCAGACTGTATCTCATGGCACACTACTGTGCCGCGGCACAGTGGTTGAAAAACACTGCACTAGAGGAATGGTTCAAATGTGTGTTTCCCTGATTTTCCTGGCAATGTCCCCTACTTCCAAAGCGTGTCAAGCATGTTGACATGTGCCGTGCGTCCACTGGACATCTGTGCAATCACATCTGCACAAACTGGGGACATCTGGAGAAAAGCGACACAGTGAAGCAACCTAAGCACGCCGCACACGCCGGATAAACGCCGCGTGAAATGAATGAATGATTCCTAAGTGTACATAATAACGAGCGCAGTAGTCCATGACAACGGTAAGTGTCCAGCCATCAGTACGTGGACGGCCTGGGCTGGCTGACCTTTATTTCCCTGCATCAGTATCAGCAATGTTATTGCAGAGTTGTCACAGCTGTGTTTACTTCTCTGTAATGCGATGCTATTTTGTTAGTCCTTCTTTCAAAGTGGCGCACGGCATGTGGAGACAGACGTGACGCAGCGTGTGGAAATGTGCGCCAGCTGGGGAACTGGGACTACTTTTCCTTCTTGCACAAAGCAGCGATAAAGCACAGCTCTCGTAATGACTTCTGTCAGCGGCGAGAGTTTGTCTGCGGCGAGCACAGACTGCAACGTACATTCACCCTTTCACCTTTAATACACTGATTTATTATATCTGCTGTAAAATCACATTATGTTTAACCACATTTATTTCTCAGTGTCTCTACTCCCTTGTGGGACTGCATTCTTTTCCTTCAAGGGTTTATAGGACAAACTTTACATAATCTCTCTCAAACGGCATCGCTGTGTAACCACGTTTAAGTCTGACCTTCATGATAAGGTCGGGGGGTTTGGTACATTTTCAGTCCATGAACTCGACAAAATATGAACCCCGTTTTAATATGAGTTGGGAAATTGTGTTAGATGTAAATATAAACAGAATACAATGATTTGCAAATCCTTTTCAAGCCATATTCAGTTGAATATGCTACAAAGACAACATATTTGATGTTCAAACTCATAAACTTTTATTTTTTTTTGCAAATAATAATTAACTTTGAATTTGATGCCAGCAACACGTGCCAAAGTAGTTGGGAAAGGGCATGTTCACCACTGTGTTACATCACCTTTTCTTTTAACAACACTCAATAAACGTTTGGGAACTGAGGAAACTAATTGTTGAAGCTTTGAAAGTGGAATTCTTTCCCATTCTTGTTTTATGTAGAGCTTCAGTCCTTCAACAGTCCGGGGTCTCCGCTGTCCTATTTTACGCTTCATAATGCGCCACACATTTTCCATGGGAGACAGGTCTGGACTGCAGGCGGGCCAGGAAAGTACCCGCACTCGTTTACTACAAAGCCACGCTGTTTTAACGCGTGGCTTGGCATTGTCTTGCTGAAATAAGCAGGGGCGTCCATGATAACAACATATGTTGCTCCAAAACCTATATGTACCTTTCAGCATTAATGGTGCCTTCACAGATGTGTAAGTTACCCATGCCTTGGGCACTAATACACCCCCATACCATCACACATGCTGGCTTTTCAACTTTGTGCCTATAAAAATCTGGATGGTTATTTCCTCTTTGTTCCGGAGGACACCACGTCCACAGTTCCCAATACTAATTTGAAATGTGGACTCGTCAGACCACAGAACACTTTTCCACTTTGCATTAGTCCATCTTAGGTGAGCTAGGGCCCAGCCAAGCCGGCGGCGTTTCTGGGTGTTGTTGATAAATGGGTTTTGCTTTGCATAGTAGAGTTTTAACTTGCACTTACAGATGTAGCGATCAACTGTAGTTACTGACAGTGGTTTTATGAAGTGTTCCTGAGCCCATGTGGATTGAACTTTCACAGTATCATGTTAGACCTGTCAGGCTTGGACTTGGATTGTTTGTGCTCCTTCGACGCAGAGGGAATATGGGACGAGCCAGGCGTGAATTAAGGTACATGATGTTTTTATTAATACTCAAAATACAAAAAAAAAGGCAACCAAGGACGCGCTCTGTGGCGGATAAAAATCTATACTATACTTAAAACAAAAGATACTATCAAAGATATAAATACAAACAAAAACTTACTTGGCGTGGATGAATCAAAAAGCATGGCATGAGGTTGATGTTCCCCGACTGATGGACAGAAAGAAATTGACTTATATAGTGGCTGTGATCATTAGGAACAGGTGCGGGACTGAGGGCATGGGCGTGACTAGGAGACCAGGTGGAAACTAATGGGTTACTATGGAAAAACAAAACCAGGAAGTGTAAAACGGGAAACAAGAGTCCAAAAACAAAACAAACATGATCAAACTTAAAACTGAATTACAGGTATGACAAGACCCGCTCCACATCCATTGCTTTCGGTCCCCTAGAGGGGGGGGGGTTGCCCACATCTGAGGTCCTCTCCAAGGTTTCTCATAGTCAGCATTGTCACTGGCGTCCCACTGGATGTGAATTCTCCCTGCCCACTGGGTGTGAGTTTTCCTTGCCCTTTTGTGGGTTCTTCCGAGGATGTCGTAGTCGTAATGGTTTGTGCAGTCCTTTGAGACATTTGTGTTTTGGGGCTATATAAATAAACATTGATTGATTGATATCCTTTACACACTGATTTCGCTTTTTGATGCACTACCGCCTGAGGGACCAAAACTTACGTGCAGTGATTTCTCCAGATTCTTTGAACCTGTTGATGATATTACGGACCTTTGATGGTGAAATCCCTAAATTCCTTGCAATAGCTGCTTGAGAAATGTTGTTCATAAACAACTTGCTCAGGCATTTGTTGACAAAGTGGTGACCCTCGCCCCGTCCTTGTTTGTGAACGAGTGAGCATTTCATGGAAGCTGTTTTTATAGCCAATCATGGCACCCACCTGTTCCCAATTAGCCTGTTCACCTGTGGGAGGTTCCAAATAAGTCTTTGATGAGCATTCCTCAACTTTCTCACTCTTTTTTGCCACTTGTGCCAGCTTTTTGGAATCATATTGCAGGCATCAAATTCCAAATGAGCTAATAGTTGCAAATAATAACAAAGTTTACCAGTTCGAATATTAAGTATCTTGTCTTTGCAGTCTATTCATCCATCCATCCATTTTCTACCGCTTATTCCCTTTCGGGGTCGCGGGGGGCGCTGGCGCCTATCTCAGCTACAATCGGGCGGAAGGCGGGGTACACCCTGGACAAGTCGCCACCTCATCGCAGGGCCAACACAGATAGACAGACAACATTCACACTCACATTCACACACTAGGGACCATTTAGTGTTGCCAATCAACCTATCCCCAGGTGCATGTCTTTGGAGGTGGGAGGGGCCTATCCCCAGGTGCATGTCTTTGGAGGTGGGAGGAGCCTATCCCCAGGTGCATGTCTTTGGAGGTGGGAGGGGCCTATCCCCAGGTGCATGTCTTTGGAGGTGGGAGGAAGCCGGAGTACCCGGAGGGAACCCACGCATTCACGGGGAGAACATGCAAACTCCACACAGAAAGATCCCGAGCCTGGATTTGAACCCAGGACTGCAGGACCTTCGTATTGTGAGGCAGACGCACTAACCCCTCTTCCACCGTGAAGCCTATTCAATTAAATATAAGTTGAAAATGATTTCCTAATCATTTTGTTCTCTTTTTATTTAGCATTTACACAAGGGGACAACTTCACTGCTTTTGTGCATGTAAATATGCTGCTTTTGTTACGCCTTATGATCACCGAGACAAACAACCTGCTTGAACGCACATTGACTGAGTACATTCTAGAACACCTTCCACATGAGTTCCTTCATTTCATTCCTTAGGAGAAGTAAGAGCTAGCAGGTTCTATCCCAGCATCGCAGACATTATTCAACATCGTGCTCTTCCCTTTTTGGCTCACACTTCTCAATTCTTCTCCCAGAGGACTCAGACAACATCATCTTGCCTTGATACTTCACTGGGGTCTCGGCCCCTTCAGTCTATTAATGGCAGCCTGAGAGAACATCTCTGAACGGTTCTAGGAACCGGGATGTTTTCAAGGCACTCACACAAATCTCATGATCAGTGAGCCGTGGCGCATGGGCCAAGCTGGTCTACATCTGAAGTATCTACGGACTATCCCTCGGTCGGGTTTGATTTATTCTACAACTGCAGGCTTCAATGTCAAAGTTCACAACACAGTCGGGGGGCCTGATAATCTTAGTTTAGTTGGACGCATCTAAGTTCCGTCCATGTATGGGCTGTGTGTTGACCACTGTATCTCATATAATCCTTTTT